>NC_140996.1:71863409-71902490 GCF_052327205.1 Somniosus microcephalus | reverse complement strand
CCCCTTCCTTCATTCCTTCCTCCCCCCCTTCCTTCATTCCTTCCTCCCCCCCTTCCTTCCTTCCTTCCTCCTCCTCCCCCGGGCCACAGATAAAAGGAAATGCGCAGTCGGAGCACACCGCTAGGCTCCCCGCCCCCGCGGAGATGGCGCATGCGCTGATTACGCACCATTCCGCTTTGTAGAGGACTATCTCGCCGAGCGTTGTGTCGATTGCACTTCCTTCTCCATGACATATACCACTGGAAAGAATAAGCGCACCAATGCTTATTGAAATATTCGTTGATCGTCGCTTGCAGCAGCCTCTGAAGGCCGCACTTTGTTGTGCTGACGATGCCTCCATGATATCGCGGCTGTGGCGCAGTTTCAGGAGTCGAGCCCCTCCTGGGCTGGTGTTGCTGTTATTGGTGGGCCTGGGCTCAGCAACAGGAGGTAGGCTGGGGCTGGAAACAGTGGGCGGGGGAGAAAGCAACCTGTTTACTGATGTTATTGTTGAGAGAAACGGGCGAATGAATGGCCCCTGGTGTAAAAACAAGAGGGAGAAACCAAGTAAAGGGTTGGGTTTAAAAACAGGAGTGAATTTAAATAAACTGTTCCTGAAATAAATTTTAAAACAGGATAAACCAAACAAACGAGAATAATTCCAATAGCAAAATACTGCATGCTGGAAATCTGAAATAACAGAAAATGCTGGAAACACTCAGCAGGTCAGGCAACATGGTGGAGAGAGAAACAGTTAACGTTTCGGGTCCATAACCCTCCGTCAGAACTGGAAAAGGCGAGAGAAGTAACATTTTTAAGCAAGTCAGAAACCGGGAGGAGGGGAGGAAAGAACAAAGGGAAGGTCTGTGGAAGGCAGGAGAGGTGTTGACTTTTTTTCTGTTATAAACGAGAATAATTGTTGACTAAACATTTGTTGACTGAAGTAATCGTGTAGTTACAACTCAAAGCAACATCTGTCATTTGCTATAATAACAACAGAAAATGCTGGAAAAACTCAGCAGGCCAGGCAACATCCGGAGAGAAAATAGAGTCAATGTTTCGGGTAAACCCTTTGTCAAGACTGAAGAAGAACCGGAAATGAAATAGATTAAAAGGCCAGTATGGGGGCTGGGAGAGAACAAAAGAGAAGTGAAGAGACATTAAGAGGTATTCAAAACCAGATGAGATGGTGATAGAAACATAGACATAGAAGATAGGAGCAGGAGTAGGCCATTCGGCCCTTCGAGCCTGCTCCGCCATTCAATGAGATCATGGCTGATCATCCAAATTCAGTACCCTGTCCCTGCCTTCTCCCCATATCCCTTGATCCCTTTAGCCTTAAGAAATATATCCAACTCTTTCTTGAATATATTTAATGAACTGGCCTCCACTGCCCTCTGTGGCAGAGAATTCCACAGGTTCACCACTCTCTGGGTGAAGAAATTCCTCCTCATTTCAGTCCTAAATGGCTTACCCCTTATCCTTAGACTATGACCCCTGGTTCTGGACTCCCCAGCCATCAGAAACATCCTTCCTGCATCTAGTCTGTCCAGGCCTGACAGAATTTTATAGGTTTCGATGAGATCCCCTCTCAATCTTCTAAACTCCAGTGAGTATAAGCTCAATCGACACAATCTCTCCTCATACGTCATTCCTGCCATCCCAGGTATCAGCCTGGTGAATCTTCACTGCACTCCTTCCATGGCAAGAACGTCCTTCCTCAGGTAAGGCGACCAAAACTGCACACAGTACTCAAGGTGCGGTCTCACCAAGGCCCTGTACAACTGTAGCAAGACATCCTTGTTCCTGTACTCGAACCCTCTTGCTACGAAGGCCAACATACCATTTGCCTTCTTAACCGCCTGCTGCACCTGCATGCTTACTTCCAGCGACTGGTGCACAATAACACCCAGGTCTCGTTGCACTTCCCCTTCTCCCAATCTATTGCCATTCAAATAATAATCTGCCTTCCTGTTTTTGCCACCAAAATGGATAACCTCACATTTATCCACATTATAGTGCATTTGCCATGTTTCTGCCCAGTCACCCAACCTGTCCAAATCGTACTGGAGTTTCACGACATCCTCCTCACAGCATACCCCCCCACCTAGCTTTGTGTCATCTGCAAATTTGGAGATACTACATCCAATTCCCTCGTCCAGATCATTAATATATATTGTGAATAGCTGGGGCCCAAGGACCGATCCCTGCGGTACCCCACTAGTCACTGCCTGCCACTCGGAAAACGACCCGTTTATTCCAACTCTTTGCTTTCTGTCCGCCAACCAGTTCTCTATCCAAGTCAATACCTTGCCCCCAATCCCATGTGCCTTAATTTTGCACGCTAATCTCTTATGCGGGACCTTATCGAAAGCCTTTTGAAAGTCCAAATACACCACATCCACTGGTTCTCCCTTATCTATTTTACCAGTTACATCCTCAAAAAATTCCAGTAGATTAGTCAAGCATGATTGATTTACCTTTTGTAAATCCATGTTGACTTTGTCCGATCCAGTCACTGCTTTCCAAGTGCTCTGCTATTACATCTTTTATAATGGACTCTTGCATTTTCCCCACTACCGATGTCTATAATTCCCCGCTTTTTCTCTACCACCTTTTTTGAATAGTGGGGTAACATTAGCTACCCTCCAATCCATGGGTACTGGTCCAGAGTCTATCGAGTTCTGGAAGATGACCAGCAATGCATCTACTATTTCTAAGGCCACTTCCTTAAGTACCCTAGGATGTAGATTATCAGGCCCTGGGGATTTATCGGCCTTCAGTCCCATCAATTTTCCTAACACCATTTCCCTACAAATACTGATTTCTTTCAGTTCCACCCTTTCATCAGATCCTATGTTCCCCGGCATCTCTGGGAGGTTATTTGTGTCCTCCTTTGTGAAGACAGAACCAAAATATGTATTTAGTTGGTCTGCCATTTCTTTGTTCCCCATTATAAATTCCCCTGATTCTGACTGCAAGGGACCTACGCTTGACTTCACCAATCTTTTTCTCTTCACATATCTATAAAAGCTTTTACAGTCAGTTTTTATGTTCCCTGCAAGCTTACTCTCCTATTGTATTTTCCCATTCTTAATTAATCCCTTTGTCCTCCTTTGTTGAATCCTAAACTGCTCCCAATCCTCAGGATTATTGCTTTTTCTGGCCAATTTATATGTCCTCTCCTTGGATCTTATGCTATCCCTAATTTCCCTTGTTAGCCACGGTTGAGTCACCTTTTTTGTTTTATTTTTATGCCAAACTGGGATGAACAAACTCTGTAGCTCATCCATTCAGTCTTTGAATGTTTGCCATTGCCTATCCACCGTCAACCCTTTGAGTCAATCCTACCCAACTCGCTCCTCAGACCATCGTAGTTTCCTTTATTTTAAATTGAGGACCCCAGTCTCTGAGTCAACTACTTCATTCTCCATCTTAATGAAGAATTCGATCATATTATGATCGCTCCGACCCAAGGGGCCTCGTACAACAAGATTGCTAATGAATCCTTTCTCATTACATAATACCCAATCTAAGATGGCCTGATCTCTGGTTGGTTCCTCGACATATTGGTCCAGGAAACCATCCCGTAAACACTCCAGGAATTCCTCCTCCGCAGTATTGTTACTAATTTGGTTGGCCCAATCTATATGTAGATTAAAGTCACCCATGATGACTGCTGTGCCCTTATTGCACGCTTCTTTAATTTCCCTTTTAATGCCATCCCCAACCTCCGCCTTACTGTTTGGAGGTCTGTATACCACTTCCACTAATGTTTTTTTCCCCTTCGTATTTCTCAATGCTACCCATACAGACTCCACATCATCAGAGCTAATATCCTTCATTACAATTGTGTTAATCCCTTCTTTAACCAGTAATGCTACCCCACCTCCCTTTCCTTTTTGCCTATCTTTCCTGAATATCGAATACCCCTGGATGTTGAGTTCCCAGTCTTGGCCATCCTTGAGCCACGTTTCCGTAATCCCAACCAAATTGTATTCGTTTATGTCTATTTGCGCAGCCAATTCATCCACCTTATTACAGATGCTCCTCGCATTAAGACACAAAGCCTTCAGGCTTGTTTTTTTAATGCTCTTAGACCTATTAGAATTATTATTTACTGTGGCCACGTTTGATTTAAACCGTTGTTTTCTCTGACTGCCACTTTTGTTTTTCTCCTTCCTATCTTTTGCTTTTATCCTTGTTTCCCTTTCCTCTGTCTCCCTGCTCAGGTTCCCAACCCCCTGCCATTTTAGTTTAAACCTTCCCCCACAGCACTAGCAAACACTCCCCCTGGGACATCGGTTCCAGCCCTGCCCAGGTGCAAACCGTCCGGTTTGAACTGGTCCCACCTCCCCCAGAACCAGTTCCAATGTCCCAGGAAGTTGAATCCCTCCCCCTTGCACCATTCCTCTAGCCACGTATTCATCTGAAGTATCCTTCTATTTCTACTCTGACTAGCACGTGGCACTGGTAGCAATCCTGAGATTACTACCTTTTGAGGTCCTGTTTTTTAATTTATGTCCTAACTCCCTATATTCCGCTTTTAGGACCTCATCCCGCTTTTTACTAGTGGAGACAAAAGACGGCTCTAGATTAGGTGTGAAATGCACTGGCAGAATGGGACAAGTGTTTATCTGGGATAAAGTTATACTCTGCAGGTGTTTGAGAACTGAGCTATAATGGCAGACATGCACTGTTTGCTATTGTTTTGAGTTGTAACTATTTACACTACAGCCTGAAGATTGAGGTTTTTAACAGAACTGGTTTTGTAATAACTGATGACTCCCTCGTAATAAGTACCTTGCTGCCACATCTACCTATTTATATTAGAGGATGTACTGGGCAACAAAGGAAACAACAACCGTTCCCTGTATTTTGTTTCAGATATCCAGCATTTTCAATTTTGCCTTTTTTATTTATTCGGCAACAGCAGTTTTGCTACAAGGTCGCGATCCAGACTTGAAAGCAACTGTGCATTTGCAACTTTGCTAGTCTGTGAATCAGCAGTGCTCAAATCACAGTACTAATTTGTATGGGCTTACCAGAGATCAGCCTACTTATGCCCAGACTCCAAAATGGCAGGCACCTTCTGTCTGGAGGCCAGCATCTTGCTTGAGATAACTAGATATTTATCCAGTGGTCTCCTGTTTTCCACCATTTTAAATACTGCAATCAGAAGCAAAGGATGTCCCAAGTTATTCACAACTACATGATTGATTATTGTATCGCTCTGGAGCCTGATGCTACATAACTGGTGAAACTTAGTAAAGAAACAGATATCACTGCAGCCGGAAGTATTTGCGCCACCTTTGAAGCTCCAGACCTGATGTATTCCAGTCACCCATGAGATGCAATGGACAGTCAGGGAGCCATTTTGTAAGGCCATGCAAGAGTTTTTTTTCCATTCATGGGATGTGAGCGTTGCTGGCAAGGCCAGCATTTTATTGCCCATATTTAATTGCCCTCGAGAAGGTGGAGGTGAGCCACCGTCTTGAACCGCTGCAGTCTGTGTGGTGAAGGTACTCTCACTGTGCTGTTCGGGCTGGAGTTCCAGGATGTTGACCCAGCGACGATGAAGGAATGTAATATATTTCCAAGTAGGATGATGTGTGACTTGGATGGGAACTTGCAGGTGGTGGTGTTCCCATGTGCCTGCTGCCCTTGGCTGCAGGTTTGGGAGGTGCTGTCGAAGTAGTCTTGGCGAGTTGCTGTATTGCATCCTGTAGATGGGTACATGATGCAGATATGGTGCGCCGGTGGTGGAGGGAGTGAATGTTTAAGGTGGTGGATGGGTTGCCAATCAAGTGGGCTACTTTGTCCTGGATGGTGTTGAGCTTCTTGAGTGTTGTTGGAGCTGCACTCATCCAGGCAGGTGGACAATATTCCATCACACTCCTGTGACGTGCCTTGCAGATGGTGGAAAGACTTGGAGGAATCGAGGTGAGTCACTCACCGCAGAATACCCAGCCTCTTGTATGAATAAAATATACTTTTACTTGAAGAAGAAATAGCTCTGTAGTTGCCTTTAAGATTTTTGGAAGATAAAGGAATGAGTATTAGAGACATAGGCCTAGAAATTGGGTATAGCCCCGCCAGCTCGTTTGCGCCGAAAATTTTGCGCTGGCCGCGGAGCCAGTTGCGCCTGTCCCATATTCACTTTTAGCGCCCCAAGGCGGAACCGGGCGCTGTTCCAGGGTGTGCCCGACCCCGCTTGGGGCGCTGAAAGTGAATTTCAGCGCTCCCGGTGCCGCTGCGCCACCCGATGCGGTGCGGCAGGCTGCTGTACTGCAGGCCTCCTCCTCTTAAGGAGGAGGTGCCTGCAACGGCCGGAGCCCCGATCGCGAGTGCCGGCAAAAGAGCCCGGCACAACGGAGAAGTGCCGGGCTCCACGGAAACCAGCCGGCAATGCCGCGGG
Organism: Somniosus microcephalus; assembly: GCF_052327205.1. Taxonomy (NCBI): domain Eukaryota; kingdom Metazoa; phylum Chordata; class Chondrichthyes; order Squaliformes; family Somniosidae; genus Somniosus; species Somniosus microcephalus. Next base: position 71,896,093 of record NC_140996.1, on the reverse strand, counting down.
GTGGGGGGTGGAGGAGGCCGGGGAGGGAGGTGCGGGCAGGCGGCCGCCGAAAAAGCGGCCGCACCTCCACCTTAAAGCGCCCCGCTAAGGCTGCAGTAAGGACCCGGTCTCCTGATGTTGTTAGCGGCCGCCACGGAAGAGGCGGCCGCTACTGAAGATGGGGGTCGGGGCGGTACCGGGGCACTGCGCACACCGATGACGTCATCGGTGCCGGCGCAGCGCTACCGGCTACCGCCGCCATTACCGCGGCCCTCAAAATCAGCGCTACCACCCCTACTGGCGCAGAAGCCCTCTTTGGGCTGTAACTGGGCGCAAAGCCCACCGAATTTCTAGGCCATAGGAACTGGAGTAGGCCAGTCAGTCCTCGAGCCTGTTACGCCATTCAGCTCGATCATGGCTGATCTGTATCTTAATTCCATTTACCTACCTTGATCCATAGCCATGTAACTTTCTATGATTCTATCCCTTAATACAATTTATCCCTTAATACATTTACCTAACAAAAACATCTATCAATCTTAGTTTAGTAGAAACATTTCTAAAACTACTTCAGAAAAGACTTTCCAAAATTACTTCAAAAGAAAGGACTTGCATTTATATAGCGCCTTTCACGATCCCAGGTTGTCCCAAAGCGATTTACAGCCAATGAAGTACTTTTGAAGTGAAGTCACTTTTGTAATATAAAAATAGCTGTTGGAAGAAAATACTTGCTGTGTTACCCTGTGGAAAGTACCTGGAATCATAGAATAGTACAGCACAGAAGGAGGCCATTTGGCTCATCGAGTCTGCGCTGGCTCTGTCAAAGAGCAATCCAGTTAGTCCCACTCCCCTGCTCTTCCCCATATCCCTGCAATTTTTTCTCCTTCAAGTATTTATCCAATTCCCTTTTGGAGGCTACAGGAAACTTTCTGCTATCCGGCACCGACGGGACCGAGCTGGTGCCGTTAGATCAAAACTGCCGTAGAAACCAGCGCTAATGTTTAAAACATACGGAGCTCAGAGCTCCGTGTGAAACAACAAACCCTGTTGCTTAGCAACAGCTTCAAAACAGTCGGCGCAGCTTGCAAGCGTCTAGCTGAAGCTGTTGCTTAGCTACAGAGATGCTTGCAGAGCCAGGACTGGAGAAAAGAAGCAACGAAAAGAAAAAAAATTATCTGAACCGACTCCTGAATTTTGCCGGTAGATAGAGCTTTCCGGACATTTAACCTCCAGATAAACGAAAGTTTCCTGTACTATTGATTCTGTATCCACCATCGTTCAGGCAGTGCATTTCAAATCCTAACCACTCATTGCGTAAAAAAGTTTTTCTGTTCTTTTGCCAATCACCTTAAATCTGCCCTCTCATTATTGACCCTTCAGCCACTGGAAACAGTTTCTCTTTATTTACTCTATCTAAACCCTTCATGATTTTTAAACACCTCTATCAAATTTCCTCTTGGCCATCTCTGCTCCAAAGAGAGCAACCCCAGCTTCTCTAGTCTATCCACGTAACTGTATTCCCTCATTCCTGGATCCATTCTAGTAAACCTCTTCTGTACCCTCACCAAAGCCTTCACATCCTTCCTAAAGTGTGGTGGCCAGAATTGGACACAATACTCCAGCTGGGGCTGAACTAGTCTTTATATAGGTTTAGCATAACTTCCCGGCTTTTGTACTCTCTGCCTCATCATATATATAAAGCCCAGGATCTGATATGCTTTATTAACTGTTAACCTGTTCTGCCACCTTCAAAAATGTATGCATAAGCACCCCTAGGTTTCTTTGTTCTTGCACCCCTTTTAAAATTGTACCATTTAGTGTGTATGGTGTCTCCTCATTCTTCCGACCAAAATTTATCACCTCATACTTCTCTGCATTGAATTTCATCTGCCGTGTGTCCGCCCATTCCACCAGCCTGTCTAAGTCTTCTTGAAATCTATAACTTCCAAGTTTCGTGTCCTCTGCAAATTTTGAAATTGTGCCTTGTACCCCCAAGTCCAAGTCATTAATGTATATCAAAAACAGCAGTGGACCTAGCACTGCACCTTGTGGAACACCACTGTGTACCTCCCTCCAGTCTCAAAAACAGCCATTCACCACAACTGTTTTTTATCCCTTAGCCAATTTTCTATCCATGCTGCTACTGTCCCTGTTATTCTATGGGCTTCAATTTTGCTAACAAGCCTAGTATTTAGTACTTTATCAAATGCCTTTTGAAAGTCCATATACACAACATCAACTGCACTGCCCTCATCCACCCTCTCTGTTACATCATCCCAGTAATTTATTTTCAAATATGCTCATCTATCTCCTTCCCACTATTTTGTGGCCTATAAAATACACAAAGTAGCGTAATAGCTCCTTTACTGTTTCTCAACTCCAACCAAATAGATTCTGTCTTTGATCCCTCAAGGGCATTCTCTCTAGCACTGTAATATTTTCCTTAATCAAAACTGCTACCCTTCCTTTTTTCCTTCCCTATCTTTTCTGAGTACCTTGTACCCAGGAATATTAAGCATCCAATCCTGCCCTTTTTTGAGACAGGTCTCTGTTATTGTCACATCATATTCCTATATGGCTGTTTACGCCTGCAGCTCACCAACGTTATTAACCACACTTCGTGCATTTACACACATGCACTCTAACCCTAACTTAGAAATCTTTCTATTTTCTATGACCCCACCTAATTCGGTATTATTACCAACTCTTAACTGTCTCTCCCTCTGCACCTTGTTTCTACTTTTTAATACTACATCCTGGTGCCCAACCCCCTGGTGAATTAGTTGAAACCTATCCTCACAGCACTAGTTAACCTGCCTGCAAGGATATTGGTCCCAGCTCCGTTCAGGTGCAAATCGTCCATCTTGAACTGGTCTCTCCTGCCACAGAACTGGTCCCAATGTCCCAGGGATCTGAAGCCCACCCTCCTGCACCATGTCTCTAGCCCCGCATTAACCTGCCATATCTTCCTATTTCTACTCTCACTAGCGTGTGGCACTGGGAGTAATCCAGAGATTACTACCTTTTGAGGTCCTGCTTTTTAACTTCCTCCCTAGTTCCTGTAACTCTGACTGCAGGACCTCAAACCTCTTCCTCCTTCCTCCCTATGTTGTTGGTTCCAACATGGACCACGACTTCTGGCTCTTCCCCTTCCCCCCCCCCCCCCCCCCCCCTCCTCTGCAGAATGTTCTGCACCGTCTCAGTGATGTCCCTTACCCTGGCACCAGGGAGGCAACATACCATACGGGTCTTACGTTGACCGTAGCAAAACTGCTTGTTTGTCCCCCTGACTATCAAATCCCCAATTACTACTGCACTCCTTTGAGGTGTCGTCACCCTCACCGGTATTCAGTGCTGACTATTGGTTTGAGAGTGCCACGCTCCCAGAGGATTCCTGCACTGCCTGCCTCTTCCTACCCTTCCAGATGGTCACCCATTTGTTATTCTGAACTCCATCTGGCTGTGGGTTGACCACCTCCTGGAATTTGCGATCCAAGACACACTCAGCCACTCGTATGTCCTGCAGTGACTCCAGCTGCCCCTCAATCTCAGAAACCCTCAGCGTGAGTTTGAGCAGCTGGAAGCACTTTCTGCAAACATGGGCCTCCAGGACACACAAAGCGTCCTGAAGTTCCCACATGGCACTGGAATTGCAGGCTACGGGTTGTAGCTGTCCCGCCATTCTAAGTAGAAACTTAAAATCAACTACTTGGATACACGGTGATTTATATAATTGCTGCTAACTAGATCTAAACTACATTGCAAGTTTTATATTTGCTCCTCAGAGCAAACTAGCCAAAGACTAAATTATTTACTCAAGCTCTGAGTAAGAACCTCTGAGATACTAAATACAAAGAACCTAAATATTAGATACTTAACTTGGAATCTTTGGGTTCCGTGGCTCCACTCCTTGTTTTGAGTTGGGCGTGAGAAACCGCCTTCCTCCTCTCCACCAAATTCCTACTATCGCCAAATTCCCAGCTCTGGTTGCGATTCACTCCAATTGTGATTTACCCAGCTCTGTCTCCAAGCTCTGTGCTCAAGCTCAATAATACCTAAATAGTACTGGCACATTAAAACACTGCCATGAAGATTAAATGACGAGGCTTATCAGGAAAGAGTAATTGGGGGATGGTAAATGTGATTTTTAACAGCCTAAATTGGGAAATTCGAAGAAGGAAGACTGAGGAGCTGAAATTCTGCACCTGGTGCAACAGCGTCAGTGCATTTTTCACTGTTGGTGCTTAGGGACTTCCCCGTGTTTATCTCTGCCCCCTCATCTAATTGCAACTGGTGTGCACCTGAACTATTTGCATCACGCACTGGGAGCGCAGAGGTCAGGGTTCTCTGGGCAGGAGCAGCTCCTTCAAGTGACTTCTGCACTTTCTGTTGGCGGCAAGTTTGAAAGTGGTCACTTTCTGGGGTGTTTTGCTCTGAGATGAGGCAGGAGATTGTTAGGCGGCAAATTTCCTCCGGGGATTCTCTCACTCATCTGTCATAACTTTTGGTGGAAGTGCCGTGGAAACCCTGGAAAAACAAAGTAACTTTGTTTACTGCACAGGGACAGGTAGCATCTGAAGATTGAAAGCAGCAGTTGCATGATGGGAAAGAGTTGGAGAGTCCTCAAAGACCATCCTAGATGGCTGATTTATTACCCTAAACAAAAGGAGATTAGTTCACAAAGTGTGATTCATTGGAGGGTACCTTCCACGAGTCAGATAGGAGACAGTGGTCACTGCTGAGGAGACAATACTCATTAAGATTTGGAGGTGAAGGAAAGGTCTGGGAGATGAGTTGAATTACCAGGCATGTCAGGTATATGGTTAGGTGGATAGATCCAAGATAGCAAAGGATTTTGAATTATTACTGACCTGATTGGTACAAGAGATGAAGTGGACATTGCAAAAGGTGAACAGTAAAATTGCTGAGAATGGAGTTTGAGACACGATTCAGGTTTTACTTGCCAAAAAGCTGATTTATTCAGAGTTATCAAAGTTTGGAGAGTGATACATTTAGAGAGATGATAAAGGGATATTTTAATCCATGGGAGTTTGGTCAGGTGATTCAACAGGAACTAAGGAAAGCAAATGTAACAACTTGGATCAGAAGTTAGAGTAGCAAGTGTAAGGGAAATTGGAAGAAGAAAGCATCAGGAAGAAGTGAACCTTTGGTTAGAAGCAGTAGATAAGGTTAGCATGGCTCTAATGGAAACGGAGAATTGAGATTTGATGAATTTTGCAAGAGGAGGAAGCTTTAGATCAAGCTTTTTTGATGAGGTAACAGGGTTGATGAGGGCAATCCAGTTGATGTGGTGTACATGGACTTCCAAAAGGCATTTGACAAACTTGAAGCCCATGGAATAAGAGAGACAGTGGCAGCATGGATACGAAATTGGCTAAGTGACAGGAAACAGAGAGTAGTGGTGAACGGTTGTTTTTCGGACTGGAGGAAGGTATACAGTGGTATTCTCCAGGGGTCGGGACTAGGACCACTGCTTTTCTTGCTATATATTAATGGCTTGGACCTGGAAGTACAGGGCACCATTTCAAAATTTGCAGATGACACAAAACTTGGAAGTATAGTGAACAGTGAGGCGAATAGGGATAGACTTCAAGAGGACATAGACAGGCTGATGGAACGGGCGGACACGTGGCAGATGAAGTTTAATGCAGAAAAGTGCGAAGTGATACATTTTGGTAGGAAGAACGAGGAGAGGCAATATAAACTAAAGGGTACAATTCTAAAGGGGGTGCAGGAACAGAGAGACCTGGGGGTATGTGTGCACAAATCGTTGAAGGTGGCAGGGCAGGTTGAGAAAGCGGTGTTGGGGTGAAAATAAATTCACATCTAAACCATGTAAAAGTAAAAAGATGCAGTTTATTATCAGAGCTCTGGGAGAAGCGCCTTAGACCCCGCGGTCTGTGCGAGCACCTTCTCGTTCTCTCTTGGTTGGTACAGCTTTTTATTCTATTTTCATCCAATCACATTGTATTACAATAATCACCTGATCACACATGGATTCTTTTCAGTATTAATAAAGGTTAGTTACATCTTACTATGCCTTTGGTTACTGGTCAAATTCCCATGACCCCTATATTCTGCTGTGTCTACAATTTTTAGCTAAAGCAGCATATTCCTTATTGCTTACGCAAAACGCACATATTCTGTCTGGTCCCACAACTGCGTCCTATCTTGGTTTTTCGAAGCTTCTCACATTGTTCTTTGTTTAGTTTCACCTCTTTACGTAAGTCAATTTTTATTGTGATATTTCTTATCTTATTCACTTTCACATGACCCCACTCCTTTGTTCTGAGTTTAATTTTGCTGGCATCACTTAAGTAGTGGTCACCTCGGCTGTCCGAATTCTGAGAGGTTCAATTTAACCCCTTCAATACAATAGCTAATTAATCCTCCCCTGCAATGATTCTGGCGGTTAGGCCCTCGTGACCCTTCTTGGTCTGCAATACTGGGCTGTAGGTTACAGTGTCAACAACTCGTTTGTAACTGAGCCCATTCTTTCTGTTCTGTTCCTTATCTCTGCCACCTGTGTTATGACGCCTGGTTCTACAGTTGCTAGGCTGAGGTTTCTTTAATAATCTACGTTTAATTTAAGTTTAGCTGATTTTATTAAATCTTTCTCACAGTTCAGCATTAGCTGTGTGTAGCTTGGTGGCTATGCCTTATCTTATTCTTGTAAGGCTCCATTGTATAAAGTCCTTGAGCTGGGCAGACATTTTATCACCACCTGGCTTCTCCTCAGCTCTTAGTGATTTTGCACATAACCCCTTTCTCTTTCCTTTGTAATTTGTTTGCTTTGCATTTTAAACACTGAGAGGATTTGCTTTTAACCCTTTCAGCGGTTAAAAAAGCATACGGGATACTGAGCTTTTTAAATAGAGGCACAGAGTACAAAAGCAAGGCAGTTATGATGAACCTTTATAAAACACTGGCCCATATTTTCCGATGCTACGGGTGTGTAGAAGCTGTGTACATACCCGTAGGGACATCGGAAATGTGGGTTTCAGGCATGCGAAGAAACCTCTTGACCGATCGGACGCCTGCCCTGGAGAAGGGCCTCTGCGGACGAAGAGTTCCACTTTCTGCAGAACCTCCGCCCGCTGAAATCACTTCAAAATCACTACAGAATAGGAAGATAGATCGGATGAATGCGTGGCTGGAGAAATGGTGTAGGAGGGAGGGCTTTAGATTCCTGAGGAAGTAGAACCATTTCTGGGGGAGGTGGGACCTCTGCAAGCCAGACGGGTTGCACCTCAACGGGAACAGGACCAATATCCTCGTGGGAGGGTTTGCTAGTGCTGTTGGGGAGGGTTTAAACTAGCTTGTCAGGGGGATGGGAACGTAAGTATAGAGTCAATAGGGAGGGAAGAAAAACTGGAATTGGAAAACAAAAATGTAGAAAGTAAATTGGAAGGACAGAGGAATCAAGGGCTAGATAGTAGTCAACGAGGTTTGCCTGTACTAAATGGTATATACTTCAATGCAAGGAGTATAGCAAACAAGGCAGATGAGCTGGGGGCACAGATAGATACTTGGGACTATGATATTATAGCTATTATTACAGAGACGTGGCTGAAAGAGGGGCAGGTATGGCAGCTCAACATTCCTGGTTACAGGACTTTCAGACGGGAGAGGGAGGTAAAAAGGGAGGGGGGGTTGTCGCGGTATTGATTAAAGAAACTATTACAGCTGTGAGGAGGAATGATATGTTAGAGGGATCATCAAATGAGCCATATGGGCCGAATTGAAAAAAAAAAAGCGCGATCACACTGCTGGGAGTGTCCCGCAGACCCCCAAACAGTGAGAGGGAGATAAAAGGTAGCCCTGTTTTTTTTAAAAAAAAAAAAAAAAAAACTTTTTTTTCAAAAAATTACATTTTTGTTTAAAATATTTAATGTAATTTTAACTCATTTTAAAAACGTGATTTAAAAAAAAATGTATTTAATGTTTTAGTGTCTTTTTTCAGTGATCTCCATTCATACTTTTGACAGGTCTATCTGTCAAAAGTATGAAGGGGGATTCCCTTCTTTCATTGGCTCGCCTGGCCCACGTGATCCCAGGGACGCTTGCGAACCGCATGCGTCCATGAGATACGTGGGCCCTGCGTGTTTCGACTGTGGAGAGGCCCAGGATCGGAAGTGTCCGGACCTCGGGAGCCCTCAGGTAAGGGCGTAGATTTTTTCCCGATGGGAGGCATCCGCACGCAGGAAGCCTCCTATCAGAAATGACGGGCCAATGATTCGGCTGCAACTGAAGTATTATGTCCAGTTCTGGGCACCGCATTTTGGGAAGGATGTGAAGGCTTTAAAGAGGGTGCAGAAAAGATTTACAAGAATGGTTCCAGGGATGAGAGACTTCAGTTAAGTGGATAGACTGGAGAAGCTGGGATTGTTCTCTTTAGAGCAGAGAAGATTGAGAGGAGATTTGATAGAGGTGTTCAAAGTCATGAGGGGTCTGGACAGAGTAGATAGAGAAACTGTTCCCATTGGCAGAAGGGTCGAGAACCAGAGGAGACAGATTTAAGGTGATTGGCAGAAGATCCAAAGGCGACATGAGGAAAAACTTTATTACGCAGCAAGTGGTCTGGAACGCACTGCCTGAAAGAGTGGAGGAGGCAGATTCAATCGTGGCTTTCAAAAGGGAATTAGTTAAGTACCTGAAGGAAAATGTTTTGCGGGGCTATGGAGAAACGGTAGGGGAGTGGGACTAGCTGAAGTGCTCTTGCAGAGAGCCGGCACAGGCTTGACGGGCCGAATGGCTTCCTACTGTGCTGTAATGATTCTAAGCTAGTACAGTTTTGGGTATCTCAGGTAATTTGTTTGGACTCAACCCCAGTTCCTCTCACAGTTGAATCCGCTGCTAGTACTTCATGCGCTCATGTATGAGGAATGGATACTTAGACAAGGAACTGTACCCCAGTAGGAGCCGGTGCTTTCCAGATGAGAGTAAATAGAGACAAAATGAACCATATGACTAATGTGAATGAGCCAATTTATAATGCAATATAATATTCTATAAATACCAGAGACACCTAATCCCGTCACTGACTGAGATGAATTTTGACTGTTTTCGCAACTGCTGATACTAATATGGCCTTTACACAGTCTTTCTGCCAACATTCCTCCTTCAACACCACCAAAACAGATTCATTGAATGACCAATCATTTGTTGTTTGCTGAGACCTTGCTGTACACAAATCTGCTGCCGTATTTCTCTACATTACAACGGTGACTACAGTTCATTCATTGCCTGTAAAGTTCTTTGGAATTTCCTGAGATGTGAAAGGTGCTATATAAATGCAAATCCTTTCTTTAGGCACTCACTTACATGACATGGTTTGACAGTATTTGGGAGCGATGGAGTGAGTGGAAATTTTTGAGAGCATGAGACATATGTCTGCTCCTTGAAGCACTTTTAAGGTGAGGGCATATTAATGCAATGGCCACATTTCCAAGTTAATAGAAATTACCCTGTACGAGATTACAGAATCTGTCGCAGCTGGAATCGGGTTATGTTCTTCAGCCTCTTTGAGCTCATCCCGCTCCTCTTGGTGGTACCACTGCTGTGCTTTTGGGGCGGGACCGTCTTCCATCTCCAGCGCCTCCACGCTAATAAAGTTTTGCTGATGAAATTGTGCCACATGCCACAGACTACCACAATTCTTGAAACCTTAGCCAGTCTGTATTACAAGACATCCCATATTTATCCAGGTATCTGAAATGCTGCTTCAACAATCCTATGGTGCACTCAATGATTACTCGGGTGGATCCTTGCACCTCATTATATCTGCATTCTACTGGTGTCTGGGGACACATCAGACGTGTTGTGAGCCATGGCCACAAAAGAATAGACTTGCTTGTCCAAGACATGCCTTTGTAGGCCAAATATTCATGTGATTGTAAATTGCCTTAACATGAAGTCATGCTGGTTATAGGAAGCAAGCATTGACTTACATAATACGGTGCTAATGATGGCAACGGGGTAGAATCCTTTCCGATTTCATGTCAGCAGTGGTTGTTGTGCAAGCAAACACAGGGCCACGTGGGTGTAATCTATATAACCTCTGAACCGTATGGAGTCCTCTGTAAAATTGCACATTCCTCTCATGCTGATCTCAGTTGTCCATGGTTTCCAAGCCAACAGGGCATCAGTCACAGACCCCCTCCACTGGTCCTCTTTTTCCCCTCCAAAAAGCACCAACGATCTACAGGGGGATTCCTATGGGGAAAGCACATTGCCTCACTAATGCAGCTGTTGGGGTGGTGGGGAGGCTGCACCACAGCAACTGACACAACAGAGCCTGAGTTACAACAGTAAACAAAACATGAAACCAGGTGGCAAGTACCATGAACAATTTATGAACAATTTTCTTGTCGGGGTCTTCCATAGTAGGATCAAACATTGCCCCCCCCCCCCCCCCCCCCCCCAATGGGTTATGGGAGCCCATAAAACCCTCCGGCAGTATGGAACCAACCACCATGTTGGCTGGTATAAAGATGGTTGCAGCCATGGAAGGAGCGTTCACATTGTGGCCTGTCAAACTGTAAACCAGCCTGTGAATCCTTCTACTGCTTCACACCACTATTATGTAACGAGAAAGGATTAATTAGCAATCTTATTGTACGAGGTCCCTTGGGTCGGAGCGATCATATTATGATCGAATTCTTCATTAAGCTGGAGAATGAAGTAGTTGACTCAGAGACTAGGGTCCTGAATTTAAATAAAGGAAACTACGATGGTCTGAGGCGCGAGTTGGGTAGAATTGATTGGAGAATGTCACTCAAAGGGTTGACAGTGGATAGGCAATGGCAAACATTCAAAGACCGCATGGATGAACTACAGAATTTGTTCATCCCAGTTTGGCATAAAAATAAAACAAAAAAGGTGACTCAACCGTGGCTAACGAGGGAAATTAGGGATAGCATAAGATCCAAGGAGAGGACATATAAATTGGCCAGAAAAAGCAGTAAACCTGAGGATTGGGAGCAATTTAGGATTCAACAAAGGAGGACAAAGGGATTAATTAAGAAAGGGAAAATAGAATATGAGAGTAAGCTTTCAGGGAACATAAAAACTGACTGTAAAAGCTTTTATAGATATGTGAAGAGAAAAAGATTGGTGAAGTCAAGCGTAGGTCCCTTGCAGTTAGAATCAGGGGAATTTATAATGGGAAACAAAGAAATGGCCGACCAATTATTATAAATACATATTTTGGTTCTGTCTTTACAAAGGAGGACACAAATAACCTCCCAGAGATGTCGGAGAACATAGGGTCTGATGAAAGGGAGGAACTGAAAGAAATCAGTATTTGTAGGGAAATGGTGTTAGGGAAATTGATGGGATTGAAGGCCGATAAATCCCCAGGGCCTGATAATCTACATCCTAGGGTACTTAAGGAAGTGGCCCTAGAAATAGTAGATGCATTGCTGATCATCTTCCAATGGAATCTGGAACAGTACCCATGGATTGGAGGGTAGCTAATGTTACCCCGCTATTGAAAAAAGGTGGTAGAGAGAAAACGGGGAATTTCCCCACTACCTGACATCGGTAGTGGGGAAAATGCTAAGAGTCCATTATAAAAGATGTAATAGCAGAGCACTTGGAAAACAATGACCAGATCGGACAAAGTCAACATGGATTTACAAAAGGTAAATTGTGCTTGACTAATCTACTGGAATTTTTTGAGGATGTAACTGGTAAAATAGATAAGGGAGAACCAGTGGATGTGGTGTATTTCGACTTTCAGAAGGCTTTTGATAAGGCCCCGTATAAGAGATTAGCATGTAAAGTTAAGGCACATGGGATTCGGGGCAAGGTATTGACTTGGATAGAGAACTGGTTGGCAGACAGAAAGCAAAGAGTTGGAATAAACGGGTCTTTTTCCGAGTGGCAGGCATGACTAGTGGGGTACCGCAGGGATCGGTCCTTGGACCCCAGCTATTCACAATATATATTAATGATCTAGACAAGGGAACTAGATGTAATATCTCCAAATTTGCAGACGACACAAAGCTGGGTGGGCGTGTGTGCTGTGAGGAGGATGCTGAGAAACTCCAGCATGATTTGGATAGGTTGGGTGATTGGGCAAAAACATGGCAGATGCAATATAACGTGGATAAATGTGAGGTCATCCACTTTGGTGGCAAAAACAGGAAGGCAGATTATTATCTGAATGGCAGTAGATTGGGAGAAGGGGAAGTGCAACGAGACCTGGGTGTCCTTGTCACAGAATCACAGAAACCCCACAGTGCAGATAGAGGCCATTTCAGCCCATCGAGCCTGCACCGACACATATCCCACCCGATCCCTGTAACCCCTACACCAACACATATCCCACCCTATCCCCGTAGCCCCACGTATTTAATCCCCCTAACACTAAGGGTCAATTTATCATAGCCAATCAACCTAACCCGCACATCTTTGGACTGTGGGAGGAAACCGGAGCACCCGGAGGAAACCCACGCAAACACGGGGAGAATGTGCAAACTCCACACAGACAGTCACCCGAGGCCGGATTCGAACCCGGGTCTCTGGCGCTGTGAGGCAACAGTGCTAACCACTATGCCACCGTGCTGCCAGTCGCTGAAAGTAAGCATGCAGATGCAGCAGGCGGTTAAGAAGGCAAATGGAATGTTGGCCTTTGTAGTGAGTGGGTTTGAGTACAGGAACAAGGATGTCTTGCTGCAGTTGTACAGGGCCTTGGTGAGACCACACCTTGAGTATTGTGTGCAGTTTTGGTCGCCTTATCTGAGGAAGGATGTTCTTGCCATGGAAGGAGTTCAGCGAAGCTTCACCAGGCTGATACCTGGGATGGCAGGAATGACGTATGAGGAGAGATTGGGACGATTGGGCTTATACTCACTGGAGTTTAGAAGAATGAGAGGGGATCTTATTGAAACTTATAAAATTCTGACAGGACTGGACAGACTAGATGCAGGAAGGATGTTCCCGATGGTCGGGGAGTCCAGAACCAGGGGTCAAGGGCCTGATAATCTACATCCTAGGGTACTTAAGGAAGGGGCCCTAGAAATAGTAGATGCATTGCTGATCATCTTCCAACATTTGATGGAATCTGGAACAGTATCCATGGATAAGGATAAGGGGTAGGCCATTTAGGACAGAAATGAGGAGGAATTTCTTCACCCAGAGAGTGGTGAACCTGTGGAATTCTCTACCACAGAAGGCAGTAGAGGCCAATACATTAAATATATTCAAGAAGGAGTTGGATATATTTGTTAAGGCTAAAGGGATCAAGGGGTATGGGGAGAAATTGGATGATCAGCCATGATTGCATTGAATGGCGGAGCAGGCTCGAGGGGCCGAATGGCCTACTCCTGCTCCTATCTTCTATGTTTCCAAGGAAAGAGTGTGAAGATACAAAAACAACAACTTCCATTGTCAGCTCGGTCCCTAGCAGCCACTCGCTTGTGTCACTGCAGCAGTTCAAGAAGAAGGCCCACCACCATCATCTTCTCGGGCAACTATGGATAGGCAATAAATATGTCCTGGCAGTGACACCCACATCCCGAAAATAAATTTAAAATTGGACGGATAGTTGACTCACTTCTAAGCGTGAAAAGCATCAGGAACTTATCAACCACTCATCAATTCCCCATTTATCCCTGAAAAATCAGGCATTACAGATTAGAAAATGTGAGTTAATGCGTCTTATTTGGCAAGACGTCAATGCCAACTGAGAGCAAAAAGATTTGTTTTCAACTTCTGGCTCCCTTAGCCCAGTTCTGGGTATTTCAAAGGATTTCTTGTCAGGCTTTACTGACCCATAAAGTTGTGAATGCAATGGCTGCAGCTTCTGTTCTTTCAAATTAATTTCATGCTAATTAATGATTGCATCTCTGATGAAGGGCACAGTAAACATTTAACTGGGTTTTCCCTCCTCTGTTTTACAGCTCTTAATGATATGTTTGTATTATACAAGTACTGCTACTTGAAATAGTTCTGCAATGTGTTGAAATAAAAACAGAAAATGTTGGAAATACTCAGCAGGTCAGGCAGCATCTGTGGAGAGAGAAACACAGTTAACGTTTCAGATTGTTTTCCTTTCATTAGAACTGGAAAAAGTTAGAGATGTAACCGGTTTTAAGCAAGTACAGAGGCAGGAAAGGGGGAAGGGGAAGGTCTGTGATAGGGTGGAAAGCAGGAGTGATTAAATCACAAAAGGGATGATGGTGCAAGCAAAAGGGGCTGGTAATGGGACAAGTAAAGCAAACTCGGAGGGAAACCGAGATCAATGAAGGTGAACAAGGTAAAAGAGACATTTGGAAATCCCGTCAGAGAAAAGCAGAACGTCTTCAAGGTGGACATTCCTGGAAGAGAAATGGCAGTGAATTAAACACGAATACAAAAGCAAACTACTATGGATACTGGAAATCTGCAATGTGTTGAGGCTGTTGCTGCTGCTCTATAATTGCTCTATACCCTGCTCACCGATGCTCATTTTGGGTTCCGCCAAGACCACTCGGCTCCAGACCTCATTATAGCCTTGGTCCAAACATGGACAAAGGAGCTGAATTCCATGGGTGAGGTGAGAGTGACTGCCCTTGACATCAAGGCAGCCCTAGTAAAACTGAAGTCAATGGGAATTGGAGGAGGGGGGCGGGGGGAAACTCTCCACTGGCTGGAGTCCTACCCAACACAAAGGAAGATGGTTGTGGTGATTGAAGGTCAATCATCACAGCCCCAGGACATCGCTGCAGGAGTTCCTCAGGGCAGTGTTCCAGGTCCAACCATCTTCAGCTGCTTCATCAATCACCTTCCCTCCAACATAAGGTCAGAAATGGGGATGTTCGCTGATGACTGCACAGTGTTCAGTGCCATTCACAACTCCTCAGATAATGAAGCAGTCCATGCCCGCCTGCAACAAGACCTGGACGACATTCAGACTTGGGCTGATAAGTGGCAGGTAACATTCGCGCCACAGAAGTGCCAGACAATGACTATCTCCAACAAACGAGAGTCTAAACACCGCCCCTTGACATTCAATGGCATTACCATCGCCGAATCCCCCACCATCAACATCCTGGGGGTCACCATTGACCAGAAACTTTACTGGACCAGCCACATAAATACTGTGGCAACAAGAGCAGTCAGAGGCTAGGTATTCTGCGGCGACTGTCTCACCTCCTGACTCCCCAAAGCCTTTCTACCATCTACAAGGCACAAGTAAGGAGTGTGATGGAATTCTCTCCACTTGCCTGGATGAGTGCAGCTCCAACAACACTCACGAAGCTCAACACCATCCAGGACAAAGCAGCCCACTTGATTGGCACCCCCTCTACCACCTTAAACATTCACTCCCTCCACCACCGGCGTACCGTGGCTGCAGTGTGTACCATCTACAAGATGCACTGCAGCAACTCGCCAAGGCTTCTTCGGCAGCACCTTCTAAACCCGCGACCTCTTCCACCTAGAAGGACAAGGGTAGCAGACACATGGGAACACCACCACCTCCAAGTTCCCCTCCAAGTCACACATCATCCCGACTTAGAAGTATATTGCCGATCCTTCATCGTTGCTGGGTCAAAATCCTGGAACTCCCTCCCTAACAGCACTGTGGGAGTACCTTCACCACATGGACTGCAGCGGTTCAAGAAGCAATTGGAGATGGGCAATAAATGCTGGCCTTGCCAGCGACGCCCACATCCCATAAAAACAAATTAAAAAAAAAAAAAAAAATTCAGTCTAGGTACAGTGGGGCGAATATTCGTAGATGTAACAAATGCATGGATAAAGGTTTCAGCAGCAGATGAGCTGAGGCAGGGCGCACACGCAGATGGAAGTAGGTGGTTTTCGCTATGGGAGAAGATATGTGGTCGGAAGCTCAGCTCGGGGTCAAATAGGGGACGCCAAGTTTGTGAACAGTAAAGTTCAGCATCAGACAGTGGCCAGGGAGGGGTTGGAGTTGGTGGCTGGGGAACAGAGTTTGTGGCGGGGACCAAAGACAATGACCCTAATATTTACAGGGAGGCGGGGAGGGTGCGGGTGAGGCCAAAAATGTCTGAAGAACACTGGCATCTTGTAGTTGGTACACACTGTAGCCACATTGCACCAGTGGTGGAAGGAGTGAATGTTTTAAGGTGATGGATGGGGTGCCGATCAAGCAGGTTGCTTTGTCCTGCATCCTGGATGGCGTCGAGCTTCTTGAATATTGTTGGAGCTGCCCTCATCCAAGCAAATGGCGAGTATTCCATCACTTGTGCCTTGTAGGTGGTGGAAAGGCTTTGGGAAGTCGGGAGTTACGCCCCACAGAATACCCAGCCTCTGACCTGCTATTGTAGCTACAGTATTTATGTGGCTGGTCCAGTTAAGTTTCTGGTCAATGGTGACTCCCAGGCTGTTGATGGTGGGGGATTCGGCGATGGTAATGCCGTTTAGTGTTGAGGGGAGGGGGTTAGACTCTCGCTTGTTGGAGATAGTCGTTGCCTGGCACTTGTGGGAGACCAATACTTTCTGAAGAACAGATCAACAGCACTTAGTGTGATTTCTACCCTCTTTCGCCACCTCAATCTGGACATGGGCAAAGTTCTGGGAAGTCTGGCAAAGTTCTCTACCAAGCAAGGTCTTTGGAATGGGGACGGGATATGGGAATCATGCAAGCATATCAGTGCACATACCTGGTGGAAGGGAGTTTGTGCATCTGAGGCCCTGTCACCTATTGCATCGGTGATACTCCAAATCCCACCTTCATCAGCGGCCTCTGAATGAAACTGGTCACTTTTTGGGAATACGCATACAAAGGTGCGCAACAGGCTGAATAACGAGAGTGGAGAAACTGGTGGCTATCCGGGCGAACCTGCAACTTATTGAGCCAGATACAGAAGTGTCCACCACACAGCTAGACAGTGACACAGAGGAGGAAATGGACATGTCAGAGCCAGAGTCAGAGAATCAAGAGGAGCAATGATGAGCAGAAGACTCAAAGGGACAAAATAAGGACAAATTACAGGCTAAATAAGCTGACGCTCTTATTTTATTTTAGATGGGTCTTTTTTGTGGGGGTTCAATAAAGTTCAAAATTATAACCTAAATAAAGTTTTGAAAGCCTGTTTTTCATTGTATGGAACAGTGTCTATTTTGATGACAAAGATAATATAAGTGTCAGAGACAAAAACCATCAGTGTGCAAAAAAACTCAAAATTCCCATGGAAGGTTTCCTCTTAAAAATTCCAGGAATTTTGCAACCCTACCCACCACTGTCCCTTTCACCCTTTCCCGCCTGTCATGTGTGTGGGGGGGTGGGGAGGGCGGTGGCGGGGTGGCTAATATAAAAACCAATGGGTTCAGTCCTCCCAATATTTAATGGAAGAAATTTCTTGATGTAGAAGCAGCGTGACTAATGGGGGAATCAAGAAAGGTGGTGGTGAGGTAGAGCTGGGTGTCGTCAGTGTACATGTGGAACCATGTTGTGTTTTCAGATGATGTCGCCAAGGGGCAGCATGTAGATGAGAAATAGGAGGGGGCCAAGAATAGACCCTTGGGGGGGAATCCAGAGATAATGGTGCGGGAGTGGGAAGAGAAGCTATTGCAGGAAATTCTCTGGCTATGACTGGATAGATAGTAATGGAACCAGTTGAGGGCAGTAACTCCCAGCTGGACAACGGAGGAGAGGTGTTGGACGAGGCCCAACAGATTCAATAGTAGCTTTCAAAAGGGAATTGGATAAATACTTGAAGGAGAAAAATTTGCAGAGATATGGGGAAAGAGCCAATGAGTGGGACGAACTGGAGTACTCTTCGAAAGAGCCAGCGCAGACTTGATGGTCTGAATAGCCTCCTTCTGTGCTGTACTATTCTATGATTCTATCTCCAGCAGATTGACTGAGATGAGTATTTACATAAACCGTTTTTTTCTTTAGCTAAAAAAGATTTCCATACACATGCAAATCTGTCACTTTACAAACTGACCAACTGGAAAAACAGTAATTTGACTATAGAATGAGGTGGCTTTGCAACAGCTACTCTCTTATCTGAAACTCAGTTGAATTAAGCAAAACTGCCTTTCTCAGGATTGCTGCACTTGTGTGATGATGTGTCTGTCATTGACTGATAATCTGATGTTACATAAGACGTAGAAGCAGGAGTAGGTAATTTGGCCCCTCGAGCCTCATGGCTGATCTGATCTTTGCCTCAACTCCACTTCCCTGCCCGCTCCCCATAACCCTTGACTCCCTTATTGTTCAAAAATCTGTCTGTCTCTACCTTCAATATATTCAATGACCCAGCCTCCATACTCTCTGGGGAAGAGAATTCCAAAGATTCATAACCGTCAGAGAAGAAATTTAAAAGGGTGCCCCTTTATTCTGAAATAATGCCCCCTAGTTCTAGATTCCCCCACGAGGGGAAACATCCTCTCTGCATCTACCCTGTCAAGCCCTTTTGGAATCTTTTATGTTTCAATAAGATCCCCTCTCATTCTTCTAAACTCCAATGAGTATCGGCCCAGCCTGCTCAACCTTTCTTCATAAGACAACTCCTTCATTTCCAGAATCAACCTCATGAACCTTCTCTGAACTGCCTCCAATGCAAGTATATCCTTCCTTAAATAAGGAGACCAAAACTGCAGTACTCCAGGTGTGGTCTCACCAACGCCCTGTACAGTTGTAACAGGACTTCCCTACTTTTATACTCCATTCCCTTTGCAATAAAGGCCAACATTCCATTTGCATTCCTAATTACTTGCTGTACCTGCATGCTAACTTTTTGTGATTCATGTACAAGGACCCCCAGATCCCTCTGTACCTCAGCATTTTGTAATCTCTCCCCATTTAAATATTAATTTGCTTTTTTATTTTTCCTACCAAAGTGGATAACCTCCCATTTTCCCACATTAAACTCCATCTGCCAGATTTTTGCCCACTCACTTAGCCTATCTATATCCCTTTGGAGATTCTTTGCGTCCTCCACACAATTTGCTTTCCCACCTATCTTTGTATCATCAGCAAATTTGGCTACATTACAGTCGGTCCCTTCATCCAAGTCATTAATATAGATTGTAAATAGTTGCGGCTCCAGCACTGATCCCTGCGGCACCCCACTAGTTACAGTTTGCCAACCTGAAAATGACCTATTTATCCTAACTCTTTTTTGTTAGTTAGCCAATCCTCTATCCATGCTAATATATTACCACCATCCCCGTGAGCTCTTGCTTTGTGTAGTAACCTTTAATGTGGCACCTTATCGAATGCCTTCTGGAAATCCAAATACACGACATCTACTGGTTCCCCTTGATCCACCCTGCTCGCTACATCCTCAAAGAACTCCAGCAAATTTGTCAAACATGACTTCCCTTTCATATAATCAAGCAGAGTCAGCATGGTTTTATTATGATTTTCTAAATGTCCTGCTACCACTTCCTTAGTGATGGACTCCAGCATTTTCCCAATGACAGATGTTAGGCTATCTGGTCGATAGTTGCCTGCTTTCTGTCTCCCTCCTTTTCTTAAATAGGGGCGTTACATTTGCGGTTTTCCAGTCCGCTGGGACCTCCCCAAAATCCAGGGAATTTTGGTAGATTACAACCAATGCATTCACTATCTCTCTGCAGCCACTTCTTTTAAGACTCTAGGATGCAGGCCATTGAGTCCAGGGGACTTGTCCACCTTTAGTCCCATTAGTTTGCCTAGTACTTTCTCTTTAGTTATAGTGATTGTTTTAAGTTCCCCCACACCACCCCAATAGCCCCTTGATTATCCATTATTGGGATGCTTTTAGTGTCTTCTACCGTGAAGAATAATACAAAATATTTGTTCAAAATCTCCGCCATTTCCCTGTTTCCCATTATTAATTCCCCAGACTCATCCTCTACGGGACCAATATTTACTTTAGCTACTCTCTTCCTTTTTATATACCTGTAGAAGCTCTTGCTGTCTGTTTTTATATTTCTTGCTAGCTTACTCTCATAAGCTATCTTTTTTTAATCATCCTTTGCTGGTTTTTTAAAAAATTCCCAATCCTCTGGCCTTTCACTATTGTTCACAACATTGTCTGCTTTTGTTTTCAAGTTGATCCCATCCTTTACTTCCTTAGTTAGTGTTGCATGTACTTCTAGGCAAATAATCTTACCCAGTGACTTCATTACTGCAGTTTCAGTAAGTAAATATTGAAAACGCTGTTGAAAGGTGTACAGTGATTAAGACATTCTTAAGCACTGTAAATGGCTGTTCATACTAGGAACACGGGAACAGGAGTAGACCATTCAGCTCCTCGAGCCTGTTCTGACAATCAATTAGATCATGACTGATCTGTACCTCAACCCCATTTACCTGCCTTTGTTCCATTTCCCTTGATGCCCTTACCTAACAAAAATTTATCGATCTCAGTCTTAATATTTTCAGTTGACCCAGCATCCACAGCTAGGGTTGCCAGCATTGGTTGGATACATTCCTGGAGGCTTGGCCACGTGACATTTAATTACGTGAGGGCTGATCACATGACATCTGCAAATGTTGTTGCATTTACCATATAAAGGTTGGGGACGATTTTCGTCGAATACTTTAGGTGCCAAAGAGTTGACTTAAGGGGTCTTAAGCTGAAACGCTGGTTTAGCCCGTGTTTAGTGCAAGGCATCATCTTGGTAAAGGAGTTGAAGCCAGCTGATTGCCACTTAAAATGCCTGCTAGTGCTCATTGAAGAGGCTGCACGGCATTTTGGCGTCTGGCACTTCAACTAACGTCCTATCCTAACAGCGACTAACTGGGAGTAAACACAGCATTGATATCGGTTTCAGGTGCTACTTAAAGGGATACTCACTATTTCCTGTTCATTGCTGCTGGAACTGTGAAGAGGACCTCTGAAGCACATCGAGACTTTCTGGGACATTTTGTGAAGACTTCACCAACCCTCGAGCAACATTTATTCTGGAAATTCTCTGAGGATTTCACATAAAAAGAGTGAGTGCTGTGCTACTCCATCTTTATTGGGCACCTTATAGGAGTTATCAGAAGAAAGGGAGTGCTTGGCCATGGGCATCTTGCTAGGGGTCCTCCTTGCTCTGGATGAGTAATGGGAGAGGACATGAGGCCAGGCAGAGCAGCACCAGCTGCTGCAGGAGAGAGGGATAGGAGGCGAGGTGGCATCCTTCGCCGCTCCGACCCCCCGGCGGGTACAGGACATCCTCCCTCCTCCTCTGGACCTCATCCACCAGGACCTCCAGTGCCACATCCGAGAACCTGTGCGCCCTCTCCCTCGGTTCCTGAGCCATCCTGCAACATTGTGCTGTGTGCCAGCCAGTGCACGCCACACCTTCAGTAGAAAAGGGTGCGAGGAGCCCAAATCTACCGCTCCACGAAAATTGCGCCTAATCAGCACTTGAGTGCTAAACCTGCAGGTTTCTGGTTAGCATCTCCAGCACAGTTCAAATTATTGCAATTAGGACCAAAACTCTGGACTTTCAAACACCCAGTCAGCACCTGTTTTCACCCTTTGGCCAAAATAACCCCTGTTGAGGCTCCTGTAGTTCACTATCTTTGCTCGTGGTTTTGCGCCAGTGGCTGTTGTTCGTGAAGTTCCAAGAACCAGGCGTAAAATAGAAACTGAGTGGAGAATAGGGGAATCCGAAAGCGAGAAAGAGGGGAAACTGAAGGTGGGGGAGCGATTCGCGGGGGGAGCTAGAGGTGGGAGTAACTTTGGTTCCACCAGTAACTAATAGTAACTCGCTAAAATTACACTGGTACCTAATAGTAACACTAGTACCTAATAGTAACACTAGTAACACTCAGATTTTCCTCGTAACCAATAGTATGGTAAACCTTTATAAATCACTGGTTGGACCTCCGCTAAAGTATTGTGTCCAATTCTGAGCGCCACACCTTAGAAAGGTTGGCAAGGCCTTGGAATGGTGCAAAGGAGATTTCCCAGAATGATACCAGAGATGAGGGAATGAATTTGTGGTGAGAGCAGAGAAGCTTGGATTGTTCTCCTTGGAGCATAGAAAAGGTTATGGGGAGATTTAATGGAGGTGTTCAAAATTATATGGAATTTTGCTGGAGTAGATCAGAGAAATTGTTTCCACTGGCAGGAAGGTCATAACCAGAGGATTTAAGGTAATTGGCAAAAAAGCCAGGGGGGAAGATTAGTTTTTTTTTTTTTACTCAGTGCGTTGTAATGATCTGAAAAGTAGTGCCTGGAAGGGTGGTGAAAGCAGATTTAGTTGTAACTTTCAAAAAGGAATTGGGTATATACTTAAATGGAAACATTTGCAGGGCTATGGGGATAGATCAGCATAGGGCAGCACGGTGGCATAGTGGTTAGCACTGTTGCCTCACAGCACCAGAGACCCGGGTTCGAATCCGGCCTCGGGCGACTGTCTGTGTGGAGTTTGCACATTCTCCCCGTGTTTGCGTGGGTTTTCTCCGGGTGCTCCGGTTTCCTCCCACAGTCCAAAGATGTGCGGGTTAGGTTGATTGGCTATGATAAATTGACCCTTAGTGTTAGGGGGATTAAATACGTGGGGTTACAGGGATAGGGTGGGATATGTGTTGGTGTAGGGGTTACGGGGATCGGGTGGGATATGTGTCGGTGCAGGCTCGATGGGCCGAAATGGCCTCTATCTGCACTGTGGGGTTCCTGTGATTCTGTGATCAGGGGAGTGGGAATAATTGCTAACATTTTCAGAGCTGGCACAGGCACGATGGGCCATATCCTTCTGTGCTGTACCATTCCATGATGATACAATAACTCAATGATAGTCTACATGTAAGTGGTGTACATATGTAATAGGTATTTGAACTTGGGAGTGTTAGCGCTATGCGTTGTTTGAACACAGGGATGTTAGCTCTGTGCTTTGGCTCGTGAGTGTCAGCTCTGTGTTTTGTGTGAACTTGAGTGTTAGTGCTGTGTCTTGTCTGAACACTGGAGTGTTAGCTGTGCATTGATTTGAACACAGGCGTGTTAGCGCTGTGCGCTGTTTTGAACTCGGAAGTGTTAACGCTGTGTCTTGTATGAACTCGTGAGTGTTAGTGCTGAGTGTTGTTTGAACTAAGCAATGTAAAGAGTTTCAGTGCAGCCTGACTACCATTGACAAGATCAAATTGTACGTTCCAGGCAGAGTGCCGGGTGAGTGGTGCCCAATTACATCTCCCACTTCTCTGCGTTGTTGTTAAAGCTCACTACTAGGCAAAACATCGTTGCCCGCAAACGCGGCTGTTTGGGGGTTGGGGGTGGGGTGGGCAGGTGAATTTAAAAAAAAGTCACTTCAGTATCTTATGAAGGGTAAACTGTTGATCAAAATCTCTGACCTTAAAGGTCTTATTTGGGACGTGGTTTTTCTTTGTGGCTAGAGTCAGTCAGCCTCGACCCATGTCGAATGGTGGTCTCAATTTTGGAACAAGCTCCAGTAGAGCACTAACTGTTTCAGCAGGGACTCCAAATCAAGCATGGAAATTAATCATATAAATAACTGAGAAGCGAGGAAGGAAAATTTGAATGAATAAATAGAAGTGCTTGCATTTTAAGATAATACTGCAAATCTGCGATGGGAGATAGTGGGTAAAAAAAAAAATCAATGGCATAAATTTTCTGCCTACACCTTGCTGATTTTTTGGAGATGAGCTGAGGGGGGCAGAAAATTGCTCAGAGAAGTGATCTTCACCCCCATTTCCCGCACTGCTGGAGGGGCAGGAGTGGTCATGTTACAATGAAATGTAAATCAGGACAGTGCGTCCTCTTGAGGCTTTTCCCAAGTTTGCCTCCTTTGAACCTTGCATGTAGGAACCAAGCGGCCAGCATTTGAAGGATTTTGGAGGAGTCGAAAAAATGTTTTTATGAAGCTGCCGTTCGTCCAGTATGTCGCAGAGTCTGAGACCTGTTGCAACAAAACCCCACTGCCTCCCCCCGGCCTCCACAATCTGGCACAACTCCTTGGGACGCTGGGCAGTCAGTCTTCAGCATGCAAAAGGTGTAAAATCTAGGGCATCACATTTTTTTGCGGTATAACTGCGAAAAGCAGGGGTTAACGTTTCAGGTTGATGACCTTTTGTCAGAACCGTAGTTCTTCTGGCCAGTCGGCTCCTCCCACCATGGCTCTGCTCCCGCTGGATTGATGCTAATATTACGTCATTGTGCCGGGACTTTTGCGTCTTAAGTAGGACCTCGCCTGCCTTCAGTGGGAGCTTCGTAGATGGCCTGATTCGTCGCCATTAATATTAAGGGAGCCACGAACATGGCAGTTTGGAGGTGGGATTTTGATTTTCAACATTTTAACCCCTCACTCGACACTTTCCTGCCCGTCGGGCGGGGTGGGGAGGGGGACTGCTTGTGTGGCAGTAGGTTTAATTTTCTTTCCGCTGCTAATGCTACTAATTGCCCTATGTATCCAAGTTTTTTTTTAATTTGCTCATGGGATATGGGCGTCGCTGGCAAAGCCAGCATTTATTTCCCATCCCCAGTTGCCCTTGAGAAGGTGGTGGTGAGCCGCCTTCTTGAACCGCTGCAGTCCATGTGGTGAAGATACTACCTCAATGCTGTTAGGGAGGGAGTTCCAGGATTTTGACCCAGCAACAATAAAGGAACAGCGATGTACTTCCAAGTCAGATAATGCTATCGGGGGAGGAGTGTGAAATATTAGATGAAATAAACATAGTGAGAGAGGAAGTATTAAGGGGTTCAGCAGCTTTAAAAGTGGATAAATTCCCAGGCCCGGATGAAATGTATCCCAGGCTGTTATGCGAAGCAAAAGAGGAAATAGCAGAGGCCCTGACCATCATTTTTCAATCCTCTCTGGCTTCAGGTGTGGTACTGGAGGACTGCTAATGTGCTATCCTTGTTTAAAAAGGGAGAAAAGGATAGACCGAGTAATTACAGGCCAGTCAGCCTAACCTCGGTGGTGGGAAAATTATTGGAAAGAATTATGAAGGACAGGATAAATCTTCATTTAGAAAGACACTGATTAATCAAGGATAGTCAGCACGGATTTTTTACGGGAAGGTCG
Source organism: Somniosus microcephalus (assembly GCF_052327205.1). Classification (NCBI taxonomy): domain Eukaryota; kingdom Metazoa; phylum Chordata; class Chondrichthyes; order Squaliformes; family Somniosidae; genus Somniosus; species Somniosus microcephalus. The sequence goes on along the minus strand of NC_140996.1, from coordinate 71,871,151 downwards.
TGTCTGACAAACTTGATTGAATTTTTTGAGGAGGTAACAAGGAGGGTAGATGAGGGTAGTGCGTTTGATGTAGTGTATATGGACTTTAGCAAGGCTTTTGATAAGGTTCCACATGGCAGACTGGTCACGAAGTTAAAAGCCCATGGGATCCAGGGCAAAGTGTCAAGTTGGATTCAAAACTGGCTCGGAGGCAGGAAGCAGAGGGTAATGGTTGATGGGTGTTTTTGTGACTGGAAGGCTGTTTCCAGTGGGGTTCCGCAGGGCTCAGTACTGGGTCCCTTGCCTTTTGTGGTATATATCAATGACCTAGGCTTGAATATAGGGGCTATGATTAAGAAGTTTGCAGATGATACTAAAATCGGCTGTGTGGTTGATACTGAAGAAGGAAGCTGTAGACTGCAGGAAGATATCAATAAATTGGTCAGGTGGGCAGAACAGTAGCAAATGGAATTCAATCCAGAGAAGCGTGAGGTAATGCATTTGGGGAGGGCTAACAAGGAAAGGGAATACACATTAAATGGTAGGACACTGAGTAGTGTAGTGTCCACAGATCCCTGAAGGTAGCAGGCCAAGTAGATAAGGTGGTTAAGAAGGCATACGGAATGCTTGCCTTTATTAGCCATGGCATAGAATACAAGAGCAGGGAGGTTATGCTTCAACTGGGCAGCACGGTGGCATAGTGGTTAGCACTGTTGCCTCACAGCGCCAGGGACCCGGGTTCGAATCCAGCCTCGGGTAACTGTCTGTGTGGAGTTTGCACATTCTCCCCGTGTTTGCGTGGGTTTCCTCCGGGTGCTCCGGTTTCCTCCCACAGTCCAAAGATGTGCGGGTTAGGTTGATTGGCTATGATAAATTGACCCTTAGTGTTAGGGGGATTAAATACGTGGGGTTACGGGGATCGGGTGGGATATGTGTCGGTGCAGGCTCGATGGGCCGAAATGGCCTCTATCTGCACTGTGGGGTTTCTGTGATTCTGTGAACTGTATAAAACACTAGTTAGGCCTCAGCTAGAGTACTGCGTGCAGTTCTGGTCACCACATTACAGGAAAGATGTGATTGCACTAGAGAGGGTACAGAGGAGATTTACAAGGATGTTGCCGGGAGTAGAGAATCTTAGCTATGAGGAAAGACTGGATCGGCTGGGTTTGTTTTCCTTGGAACAGAGGAGGCTGAGGGGAGACCTTATTGAGGTGTGTAAAATTATGAGGGGCATAGACAAAGTGGATAGAAAGGATCTATTTCCCTTAGCAGAGGGGTCAAAAACCAGGGGGCACAGATTTAAAGTAATTGGTGGAAGGTTTTGAGGGGATATGTCTTCACCCAGAGGGTTGTGGGGGTCTGGAACTCACTGCCTGAAAGGGTAGTAGAGGCAGGAACCCTAACCACATTTAAAAAGTACTTGGATGTACACTTGGGATGCTCTAACCTGCAGGCGGGCTACGGACCAAGAGCTGGGAAGTGGGATTAGGCTGGATAGCTCTTTGTTGGCCGGTGCGGACATGATGGGCCGAAATGGCCTCCTTCCGTGCTGTAACTTTCTATGATTAACAGCTGGGTTCTTGTGTATTGGGAACAGTGACTGTGGTTTAACATAGTCTTAATTAATTGAAAATTCTCCTACAGTTAAACATTGCATGGCAATGTTTTCTCTTTGACAAGTGGAATACAGGTGCTAATATTACAAAACCAAAAATTAGAGCTGAACCAATTCACTGCATTGTTGTGCTCACCATAAACAGCCCGGTCTAGTTTGTTGGTACTGTGGCAGCTTTCACAAGCTTAGGGAAGTTGGCCTTTGAGAAGTTCATTTTAAGGATAATCACTGAACTGCTTGCCATGGTTGTTTTTAAAATTGGTAATATCGTTCTTTCAACATCACCCATATAGCAGAGTAAAGTGAGGAGGGGCAACGTGATGACCGAACCTTTGCACCCTTTTAAATAAGATTGTAGCTTTGAGCAGGACACCAGCTGAAGCTCAGTATTTCTTTTCCCTTTTAGAGGGAGGTTCATTTGTGAAACATTATTTTAGTTATATTAAGGAATACTTAGAAAATTTGGCTTTTTCAAAATATGTTATATTTGGTCAGATGTGGAAGCCTCTTTATAAAATAAACATACTTTTAAATTATGCATCTAAAAAAACCAACCTTGTGCTGAACATTAAGGTGTCTTCAGTCTTGTTAAAAATTGAATGAACTGCAGAAGCACTAAAGGGGAAACAGAAAAAATACAGAGATAGAAAGACGAAGGGCAAAAATACAAAGAAAGCAGTAAGAAGAGCCAAAGGGAAGGGGAGAAGCACGGCCGATAAAGCAGGCAGGAGAGAGAATAAAAAACCAAGTGCAAAGGGGAAATTTTTGGAGAATGCTGCAGGCACAGTGTCTCAATTCAATGGGAGCATCGAATGAGTAGGCCGGTGTACCAGATTCACAGTGCTATGTTGGGAGTACCCTGAATTCCATGGCCAGCTCTCCAAGCCACGTTCCTATCAATCGGGACTCTGTGCTGGGAACAGCCCCCAAAAATGTACCCCCAAAAGATTGAGATGCCAAAATGTAAGGGAGACAAAAAAATGTTTTTGACTTTACATAGAATTTACAACACAGAAACAGGCTATTCGGTGCAACTGGTTTGTGAATGTGTACCCCTAGATCCCTTTGCTCCTCTACCCCATTTAGACTCTTGTGTTTATTATTTTGAAGGGTTTCTCCTGAAAGTTTTCACATGTTGCTCGCTTACTTCAAAGAGTATTGGGCATCGAGCATTTGGTATGGAACTGGATTCATGTGACAACAATAATAATTTGCATTTATATAGCACCTTAAATTTAGGGGAAGTAACAAAAGTGGTGGGATATAAGGAGGATATTAAAGGAGGAGAGGTTTAGGAAAGGAATTCCAGAGCATGGGTTTGAGGCAGCTAAAGGCACAGCCGCCAATGGTGTGGTGAAGTGGGTGGGGCGGGGGGTAGAAATGAGTCAGAGGAACATAGAGTTTGTGGGGGGGGGGGGGGTGAAGGTTGTAGCACAGGAGGAGGTTACAGAGGCATGAGGCCGTGGAGGGATTTAAACACAAGGATGAGCATTTTAAATCTGAGGCGTTTGGGGATTGGGAGCCAGTGCCGGTCAGCTGGATTTGGTGTGGGATAGGATATGGGCAGCAGAGTTTTGGATAAGTTTACAGAGGGTGAAGGATAGGAGTCTGACCAGGAGAGCATTGGAATAGTCGAGTTTGGAGGGGACAATGGCATAGCTGAGGGTTTCAGCAACAGATGGGCTGAGATAGAATCGGAGGTTATAGGCAGTCTTTATGATGGAGAGGTATATGAGGTCAGAAGCTCAGCTCGGTCAAATAGGATACTGAGGTTGCAAACCGTCTGGTTTAGCCTGAGACAGTTGCCAGTAGGGGTGCCAGGATGAAGGATATTAGTGAACAAGTTGAGATTTTAATAATAATCCAGCAGCTTTCATGGTCATTTTTTTTTGCTAATGTATTGGATTCAGTTTCAATATTTGTAGAATTGTGAACCCATGATCTAAGGATTACTAGGTCAGTACCAATACTGCTACACCCCATGTCCATAGAAATCTATCTCCTGTGTTAGGAATGTAAAGATTTTTAAAACAAATAGCAAGATTTGCACTGCCTCGGTCCATATTACACTCTTACTGGCTTGGACAAGTGTGATTAAAACTGAAAATAGAAATACAATAGTCATGTATATTTCTCCATATGTGCAGATCCAGCGCGAGAAATATTTGAGGCTCAGCATTCCGATAATCCAAGGATGCCTTTTTAAGTTTTTCCTGCCATAGTAAAGCTAGGTACCTCACTTTTTCGAATGAGTTAGGTTTTTCATAAACCAATGGAGAAATCACAAGATGCACTTTCCATCCTGCACCTTTCGTACTTGATCCTTTCCACCCAGGGCTGTTAAACAGAATGTTCCATCACCTTCCTACTCTTTTTCCCCCCCCCCCCCCCCCCAAGTTTTCTCCCCTATTCTCTCTTCTCCAAGTGCACTCACTCAACCTGGGATAAGATTCCACCCTGGCACCTTCCTTTAAGCACATGCAAATTACCAATCCTCATGAGTGAGTCCAAAACAGGCACAACTGGCAGGTTGTGTGACTAAAGAGGGTATCACAGCTGAATTCCGTCACTGGATAGCAAGCAGGACCTGGAGCCCTCACTCCCCAGCCTAGGGATGCTGAGTACACCCAAACGGATGAGATTAGCTGATAGCACAGAGCAGAGTTTGCAGTTCGGACCTTCCTGTTCTGTATCAAGCTGTCGGCCATGGCTCAGTGGGTAACACTCTCACCTCTGAGTCAAAAGATTGTGGGTTCTTGTCGCATTGCAGAGCCTTGAGCACAAAATCTAGGCTGACACTCCAGTGCAGTACTGAGGAAGTGCTGCACTGTTGGAGATGCCGTCTTTCGGATGAGATGTTAAACTCAGACAGACACTTTCAAAGAAGAGCAGGGGAATTTATCTCTCAACCAACATCACTAAAACAAATTATCTGATCACTCCCATCTCTCTCTCTCTCTCATTCCCAATCTCTCTCTCTCTCACTCCCAATCTCTCTCTCTCACACTCCCAATCTCTCTCTCTCACACTCCCAATCTCTCTCTCTCACACATTCCCAATCTCTCTCTCTCTCTCACTCCCAGTCTCTCTCTCTCACACTCCCAATCTCTCTCTCTCACACTCCCAATCTCTCTCTCTCTCTCACACTCCCAATCTCTCTCTCTCTCTCACACTCCCAATCTCTCTCTCTCTCTCACACTCCCAATCTCTCTCTCTCACACTCCCAATCTCTCTCTCTCTCACACTCCCAATCTCTCTCTCTCACACACACTCCCAATCTCTCTCTCTCACACTCCCAATCTCTCTCTCTCACACTCCCAATCTCTCTCTCTCTCACACTCCCAATCTCTCTCTCTCTCACACTCCCAATCTCTCTCTCTCTCTCTCACACTCCCAATCTCTCTCTCTCACACTCCCAATCTCTCTCTCTCACACTCCCAATCTCTCTCTCTCTCTCACACTCCCAATCTCTCTCTCTCTCCCAATCTCTCTCTCTCTCACTCCCAATCTCTCTCTCTCTCACTCCCAATCTCTCTCTCTCACACGCTCCCAATCTCCTCTCTCTCACACGCTCCCAATCTCTCTCTCTCACACACACTCCCAATCTCTCTCTCTCACACACACTCCCCAATCTCTCTCTCTCACACTCCCAATCTCTCTCTCTCACACTCCCAATCTCTCTCTCTCTCACACTCCCAATCTCTCTCTCTCTCACACTCCAATCTCTCTCTCTCTCTCTCACACTCCCAATCTCTCTCTCTCACACTCCCAATCTCTCTCTCTCACACTCCCAATCTCTCTCTCTCACACTCCCAATCTCTCTCTCTCACACTCCCAATCTCTCTCTCTCTCTCACACTCCCAATCTCTCTCTCACTCCCAATCTCTCTCTCTCTCTCACCCTCCCAGTCTCTCTCTCTCACACTCCCAATCTCTCTCTCACACCTCCAGTCTCTCTCTCTCACACTCCAGTCTCTCTCTCTCACACTCCCAATCTCTCTCTCACACACCCAATCTCTCTCTCTCACACACTCCCAATCTCTCTCTCTCACACACTCCCAATCTCTCTCTCTCACACACTCCCAATCTCTCTCTCTCTCTCACACTCCCAGTCTCTCTCTCTCACACTCCAGTCTCTCTCTCTCACACTCCCAATCTCTCTCTCTCTCACACACCCAATCTCTCTCTCTCACACTCCCAGTCTCTCTCTCTCTCTCTCTCTCACATTCCCAATCTCTCTCTCTCTCACCTCCCAATCTCTCTCTCTCTCTCTCACACTCCCAATCTCTCTCTCACTCCCAATCTCTCTCTCACTCCCAATCTCTCTCTCACTCCAATCTCTCTCTCACTCCCAATCTCTCTCTCTCTCTCTCTCTCTCACTCCCAATCTCTCTCACACTCCCAATCTCTCTCTCTCTCTCACTCCCAATCTCTCTCTCTCTCTCACTCCCAATCTCTCTCTCTCTCACTCCCAATCTCTCTCTCTCTCACTCCCAATCTCTCTCTCTCTCACTCCCAATCTCTCTCTCTCTCACTCCCAATCTCTCTCTCTCTCACTCCCAATCTCTCTCTCTCTCACTCCCAATCTCTCTCTCTCTCACTCCCAATCTCTCTCTCTCTCTCACTCCCAATCTCTCTCTCTCTCTCACTCCCAATCTCTCTCTCTCTCTCACTCCCAATCTCTCTCTCTCTCTCACTCCAATCTCTCTCCTCTCTCACTCCCAATCTCTCTCTCTCTCTCACTCCCAATCTCTCTCTCTCTCTCACTCCCAATCTCTCTCTCTCTCTCACTCCCAATCTCTCTCTCTCTCTCACTCCCAATCTCTCTCTCTCTCTCACTCCCAATCTCTCTCTCTCTCTCACTCCCAATCTCTCTCTCTCTCTCACTCCCAATCTCTCTCTCTCTCTCACTCCCAATCTCTCTCTCTCTCTCACTCCCAATCTCTCTCTCTCTCTCACTCCCAATCTCTCTCTCTCTCTCACTCCCAATCTCTCTCTCTCTCTCACTCCCAATCTCTCTCTCTCTCTCCTTTCCACTCTCTCTCTCTCTCTCTCTCTCTCCTTCCCCCCCTCTCTCTCTCTCTCCTTCCCCCCCTCTCTCTCTCTCTCTCCTTCCCTCTCTCTCTTCCCCCCAGTCGCTCCCTCTCTCTCTTCCAACAACAACATGCCCTCGAGAAAGCCTCGGCACCGCCGGGCTCCCCCAGCTAGTCTATATATATAAAGCGGCTCTTCTGTCTGTCCCGATGTCTGTCTGTCTGTCTGTCCGCCTGGTCTCTATACGTTTGGAAGTTACAGAGCGTACCGACGCGCGCGTCGCCTCAAAAGAAAGCTTGCAATTCCGGACCGGTCATAGGCGTATTTACGTTTCGGCCGGACAAAAATCCCGCCCGCGGTATCCCAAAAACGTTCAGCGTTCCGCTCATTAGCATCTCATTAGCGACCGTGTGACGTCGAGGTCTTCCTACAGTTGAGTGTCGAGTGACTCGACGATTGACCAATCCTACGCTTCGGTGACCTGACCGGTCGACCAATCGGTGCGTGTGTGGGCGGGCCTTATCCTTCTGAACCGAGGTGAGTGGCCGCCATCTTGATTTTCCACGATTTTTTCCCCCACACTTTCTGTGTGTTAGGGAACTAAGATAAATATTTCAATTATGTGTTAGGCAATTAATTAACAATTTATTTGAGTTTTATATTGTGTTTAGCAACCGCCCCCCCCCCCCTCCTCCTCGCGCAGGGGGGACTCGGGGCCTGAAGCTGAAAAATTTCTCTCTCTCTTCCTTCCCTCTCTCTCTCTCTCCTTCTCCTCTTCCCTCTCTCTCCTCCTCTTCCCTCTCTCTCTTCCCTCTCTCTCCTTCTCCTCTTCCCTCTCTGTCTCTCTCTACTTCCCCCTCTCAGGTGTCGCGGACGGAGCGCGGGCGCGCCGCCCGAAGTTTCCCGCTCGCTAACGGCCTTGCCGGCTCCCGCGGGCCACTCGCACTGACCGCGCATGCGCCGTCCGCACTCACCGTGCATGCGCCGCCCGCACTCACCGCGCATGCGCCGCCCACACCGCACGCAGCGGCCGTCCATCAGCCGCGCGATACCGGGGGACCTCAGCAACGGCACCGGACCTCAGGCGCTAGGCAGGGGGAGGGGCCGGAGAGAGG
>NC_140996.1:71798322-71862909 GCF_052327205.1 Somniosus microcephalus | reverse complement strand
CTAGTCTTCTATATATATAAAAGGATACTTCTGTCTGTCATTCCGTCTGCCTGTCTGTCTTGAATTAACTCGAAAGTTATAGAGCGTACCTACACGTGCGTTACGTCGAAAGAAAGCTGACGATTCCAGAACCGTCCTAAGCGTATTTACGTTTCGGCCAGACAAAAATTGCGCCCGCGGCATCCAAAAAACGTTCAACATTCCGCTCATTATCATCGAGTGACGTCGAGGTCGACCAATCGTACGGCGGGTTCCTGGCGCGTGCGGCCGGGCCCTCCTACAGTTGAGTGACGGGACGATTGACCAATCCTACGCTTCGGTGACCTGACGGTCCACCAATCGGTGCCTGTGTGGGCGGGCCTCATCGTTCTGAACCGAGGTGAGTCGCCGCCATCTTGATTCCAAACTTTTCATTTCTTTTTCCCGCTTTCTGCGTCTTTAAAAAAAAAGTTCCTTTTAAAACAGAAATTCTTTTTAAAAAAAGTTAATTACTTTCAGAAATTGTTTTTAAAAAAAAAAAAGTTAATTACTTTCTAAATCTTTTATCTAATCTCATTAATTTTCCTACCTTTCCCCGTTTTTGCAGGTAGGCCTCTAAGCCTGGGCGTCTGTTGCCAGCCATGCTGGACCCTAGGCAATTGTTTTGTGGCAAGCTCCTCCCACCCCTCCCCCCCCGCCTTCGGTCTCCCCCATCACGTGATGGTTGACCAATCCTATGGCGTGTGTGGGCGGGGCCTGATGCTTAATAAGACAGAATAAATAAAAGTTACTTTAGTCTTCGAGCACTGGAGTGACTGCAGCAACTATTGCAACGTAAGTGAAGAGATAGAGAATAAATAATTCAGTTTTTATATCTTCTAACTTTATATCTTCTTTCCTTAAAAAACTTTCAGCTTTCAAAAGGCGAAAGTTTTTTAAGGAAAGAAGATATAAAGTTAGAAGATTTCCGATTTTGTACCTTGCAGCTACTTTTTTAAAAGTAAAGAAATTTTGCAGTTTTTAATTAAGAAAAAAAAAATTTCCGTGCTTCCAACCGACATGAGAAAATGGCCGCCGGCTTCTTCACGCACCTTCAAGGCTGGCCGCACCCGCCCTGAAGGCTGGCAGACAGCTTTTTTTTCTTTCTGCCCCCGCCCCCTATCCCCTCTCCCCCCCCCCCCCCCCCCCCCCCTCAAGGGTTAACCCTGCAACCGGCTCTGGAGATTGGGAGGGGAGGAGGGTTACCCCGGCAACTGGGCCCCGGCCATCTTTCATCCTGGCAGCAGTTCAATGCAGCGACACCACAGCACCATATTTGATCCTGGCGGCACGACAATTTCCTCGTGACGCCATCTTTGATCATGGCGGAACTTCAATGTGGGCCCGAACAGCGCCATCTTTAGTCTGGGCTGCCCGGTTTCTTCCTCCTTCCCTCTCTCCTTCCCCCTCTCTCCTTCCCCCTCCCTCCCTCTCTCCTTCCCCCTCCCTCCCTCTCTCCTTCCCCCTCCCTCCCTCTCTCCTTCCCCCTCCCTCCCTCTCTCCTTCCCCCTCCCTCCCTCTCTCCTTCCCCCTCCCTCCCTCTCTCCTTCCCCCTCCCTCCCTCTCTCCTTCCCCCTCCCTCCCTCTCTCCTTCCCCCTCCCTCCCTCTCTCCTTCCCCCTCCCTCCCTCTCTCCTTCCCCCTCCCTCCCTCTCTCCTTCCCCCTCCCTCCCTCTCTCCTTCCCCCTCCCTCCCTCTCTCCTTCCCCCTCCCTCCCTCTCTCCTTCCCCCTCCCTCCCTCTCTCCTTCCCCCTCCCTCTCTCTCTCCCCCCCTCCCTCCCCCTCAGTCGCTCTCTCTCTCTTCCAACAACAACATGCCCTCGAAAAAGCCTCGGCACCGCCGGGCACTCCAGCTAGTTGGCTATAAAGTGCTTTGGGAGATTTTGAGGCCATGAAGGCGCTATATGAATGCAAGTCTTTGTTTCTATTGTTCAGTACAACATTACTTGTAAATTTTCCTAAATTAAATGGGTCCGGGTTCACTATTCTTTATTCAACTAGGGGATCTCTTGTGGCATTGTCCATGGAGAGTTGGGATAGAGCGAATTGCCCTCAGTGTGCATTAGTGATGCTGTAGATATAGCTATGGCCACCTGTAGCTTTTAGAGTTCCCTCTAGTGATGGGGCAGGAGGTTTAGAGGGGATTTGAGGAAAAACTTTTTCACCCAGAGGGTGGTTGGAATCTGGAACTCACTGCCTGAAAGGGTGGTAGAGGCAGGAACCCTCACAACATTCAAGAACCATTTGGATGAGCACTTGAAACGCCATAGCATACAAGGCTATGGACCAAGTGCTGGAAAATGGGATTAGAATAGGCAGGACTTGATGGCTGGCGCGGACACGATGGGCCGAAGGGCCTCTTTCTGTGCTGTATGACTCTATGTGACTGTGCAACAGGTAACTGGAGGCATGTCAGAATGGTGATGCTCAAATAAGAATTGTGCAACATAACAGCAAATTTAATATATTTATAGATGTGTTTAGCCTCAGGAGCAGTTTTTCAGCTTCTTCATGGGACTACTTTCAGTAGTCATGAGGTTGATTTTGTGATGATGTGTCGTACAGTTGCATTCACTCCCAAGGGAGACCACTGGATTGCACATGTAGCACCAAAGGGGGTGAAGACCCTTTTCTCCTGTGCTTTTGCTTATTTCTTGGGCACAACGCACACTCTGCTATTTGACTAAATAGGGCCGATCTGAGCAGCATAAATTAGCAAATTATCAGTGTCCCGGCCACGACTTTCCACCGACTATGGACAGGAAACTATCATTGTTGTGCAAGGCTCCCCTCTGGCAGCACAAACTCGGAAATTCACCCCTTATCATATTCCAGCAGGCGACTCACTGGTTGTAAAACTCTGTGCTCTTTCTGTCTTTTCTCTCTGTGGCTGCTTCCTCTCTGCCTTACTGTTATCTGAGGCTTGAGGCCGGTAACCTTTTTCTGCTCGGGTGTGAACCATAGCAATGAAGTCGGAAAGATAAGAGTGGCGGAAAGAGGTTTGTAGCCTGAAGAGACTTGGGCAATAAGCTGGGTAGGTGCCTTGGTGACTCAGTGAAGGCAGCCATTCTATGCTCCCCTACCCCTAAATATTTCTTTAAAGAAGCAAAAAGGAGAATTTTAACTGAGAGTGGGAGTGTGGGCCGAACGCCAAACGCTCCTGAGGTCAGCAGCGTGAGAGCCGGGCTATTTTAACTGCCGAGTCTCATCTGCATGCCACAGATCAGCTGACGCCAGAAACGGGAGGAAAGTGGCAGGTGACCAGTGGGCGGGAGTGGATGTTCAGCCGGCAGGGGAAGGCTCGTCAGCAAGTAGCTAAGTTGTGGGCAATGGGTTTCAGGAGGGATTTGTGGGAAGGAAGGGGGAGACCTCGAGGCAGGCGAGGCATAAACTTTCCTTGTGGTGCCCAGAGGAGCATTGTTGCTCCTCCTGGCCCCACAAGGAATGTAAAAAAAAAAAGTAACCAGAAATGGCCTCTTCTGGACTTGGACCCTCTTCTCGCTGTCTTCACCTGGCTGGAAGTCGCAACGGCTTCCCCGTTCAGGCCAGAGTTAAAATTGCAGTAGGGTTCCGATGACCTCTTCAGACCCCAATCTGCATATTTGAAAAGGACCTCAACGGCTTCAAGCCTTTGTCACCTGCTCAGAAGAGTAGGTTACAATCGGGCTCGCTGCCAAGTAGGTGGGAAATCGGTGGGTATATTACCTGGGATATTTTAACTGCCCACCCTCCTGGTTTCTACCAGGTGCATTGGTTTAAAATCTGCCCCCCCCCCATTTTTCTGCCACTAATCTGTTGTTTCTGTATTTTTTATAGGTCCAATAAAAGTGAATGGTAATAAGATTGTGAGATCTCTGGGTGACAATGCACTGCTGCCGTGTACAGTTAAAACCGAGCAATTTGTCTCGCAAGTCATGTGGCAAGAAAAGCGAGGTCAACAGCAACGGAACTTTTTCACAGTTGTTTTCACAAATGGAAAGAAACAGCAATTTTTTGATCATTTTGACGGCAGAATGAGCTACGTTGGGCAAGATAACAAAAATGCATCGATGTTTTTAGAAAATATTGCACTAAGTGATGAGGGGACTTATACCTGTATTTTCACCTTATTTCCTGATGGGCCTGTCGAAGAAGAAATACAGCTAATCGTAAGAGGTACGGAAAGTTCCTGTGCTAATGCCTGACTTTAGTGTCAATGTGGCTCACTCTCATCTCTGAGTCGGAAGGTTGTGGGTTCAAGTCCCACTCCAGTGACTTGAGCACGAAATCTGTGTTGACACTCAGTTCAACATTCCCTCAGTACTGCACTTATCAGGAGTGCTGTCTTTTCAGATAAGACGTTAAACTGAGCCCGATCTACCCCCCCTCAGGTGGATGTAAAAGATTCCATGCATTATTTCAAAGAAGAACTTGGGAGTTCTCCCTGTTGTCCTGGCTAATATTTATCCCTCAGCCAAAATCACAAAAACAGATTATCTCATCATTATCACGTTGCTCTTTGTGGGACCTTGCTGTGCACAAATTGGTTGCTGCATTTCCTACATTACAACAGTGGCTACACTTCAAAAGTACTTAATTGGCTGGAAAGCACTTTGGGGTGTCCTGAGGTCGTTAAAGGTGCGATATAAATGCAAGTCTTTCTTTAACTTAGGAAAATGCTCCAGTGTTTATTACAAATGGGGGCAATGTTCCGACTACACACACAAGGAACTTCACTCATAGAACATATCAAAAAACTTGGGCATCTTGCTCGTTTAAGTGAATGGTTGGAAACCTGTGTGGCGCTCATGCCCGAATTTCTGATCTGCGCTGCCAGCAGACTTGTAATATTACCATCTGTATAAAACACAGTGCTATGCTTGGGGCTGATCAGTAAATAATAATAATTCAACTTTATTGTCATTGTACAACGAAATGTGATCTTGCAAGCTCCCATGAGTCCAGTACAAATAACATTAACATTAAACGTAAATAGCACTGTCCTTGGAGAAGCAAAGCCGCTGCGTCTGTGCGCGCCGCTATTCCATTTCCACCATTCCTCCTGTCCGACAATCTTCAGCCCAACGCCCAGGCCTACTCACCAGCCGCCCCTCCCGTGACCTTCTCACCAACCGTCCCTCCTCGGGGCTTTTTCCGTGACCTTCTGCACCTGGTCTATCCCTGATGGTCACCCCTATCAGGTACTAACCAGGCCTGGCTCTGCTTAGCTTCCAAGCCTTGCCAGTGACCCTGTCCCTAGTCCCAGGAACAGTTGTTAGCTTGAACAAGCTTGCTTACAGTAGGGTTCACGAGCAAACTGCAGACCCCCATCAAAAACAAACTGGACTTGGTATCAATTTACTTAAATCCAAATTTCCTCTGAGCATGATTTACTGAAAATCCCAATTTGTAAAGTTGGAAACCTATATTAAAATTTACCAAGGAAATGAGTTCCAAGAACAAAAATGTTTGGAAAATATTTAATTGACTAGTTCCAGAAGGATAGAATCCCTGATCAGGCACGGAGCAGCACTCGTAGGGAGCGCTAGTTGGGAAATCGCAGACCCACTGCCCCTTGATTTTCCTTTCATTTATAGAAAGTCAGGGGCTGCAGGGCTGCCATTTCTTGACCAACGCTTCGAGCAAGTGTCATTCCTCACTAGGAATGTCCAATTGAAGAATCAGCCTCTTTGAATGAACTGAAGACTAGAATTTTTCTGTTCCTACGTTATGAATGGGAGGAAACTCCAGCCCTGTACTCGGTGAACAGCCAACTAGCTGCAGTAGTAACAGACTTTTATAAAAATTGGTAAAATACACATATTAAGGCTCACTGCTTCCCTCTAACAGTATATTAATTGCACCAGTTGGTAGTGCAGCCCACACACTCACATAGGCCCTGAAGTTCTCCCAATTTTCCGTTGTAACTTCGCGGAAGGCAGGGAGAACTCCCAGTGAATTTCAGGGCCGTAGGACATTGCTCTAGGGAAATATCACATGACTGCAGTGAGTCCCAGAACGAATCTAAAAAAGTGATCAAACATTCCAGTTCGGAGAACCTTTCGTCCAGCAGGCCTAAAGAGTTCGTGTCACATTTGGGGATTTTTGATTATTTGGCCTAAAAGGGATTTTTGGTTTAAGCTATAATGGTTTTGATGCAAAATCAGATTCAGGATTCTAAGGATTCATTACTAAAAATCCAACTTTTTAAAAAACTTGACAGATAAAGGATGGAACCACTGGGACAAAGATGAACCGGGCATTTTAATGAACTCTGCTGAAAGGAAATAGACATCAGGTTTGATAGTAGGCCTATCAGTTTGAGACACTGGGGAGATTTTTAACACAATCTATCACTTCCTAGTGATGTTCATATATGTACAGGAAACTTTCTGGTATCCGGCATGGACGGGACCGACCTGGTGCCGGTCCATCAACAATGCCGGATAACCGAATGCTATAGTAAAACATACAGAGCTCAGAGCTCCGTATAAAGCAACAAACCTGTAACAGCTTCAAAACAATCGGCACAAGTTGCAAGCGTCTCTGTAGCTTAGCAACAGGTTCAGCTACACCCTTGCACAGCCACAAATGGAGTAAAAAAAGTAACTAAAAGTAAAAAAAAGTTATCTCAACCGACTCCTGAATTTTGCCGGTGGATAGAGCGTTCTGGTTATTTAGTGGCCGGTTAATTGAAAGTTTCCTGTAATGTCAGATTTGCTCCTTCTCGCTTAGCTCAGCAGCAGTTCAGATTCCCAACACAAGAGCTCGCACTTTCAGGAGAGTAGATGAAATGCTAAAGGAGCAGGGTGGATGCACACAGCTTCTGGGCTTAGATCATAAACCACCTTAAAAATCCATTCATCTCGCCAAACAGTGAAATGAAACTCGCATAAGCTGGTCTCTTATCCATTATCCATTAACCTAGACTGCTTCAGTTAACCTGCGGTTCCCAGGCTGGTGTATGTGGCTCAGTCAATGCTAAAGGCAGGTGTTCATTGGGCATGCTGCATATACTGGGCCAGTGACCCCCACATTCCAGTAATGAATAAAAAAAAATGATGATCTGCAACATAAACCTGCCCATCGGAAAGCATTAGGTGCTCATTGAGACTAAATCCATTGGAGGAAGGACGTTCTTGCCATGGAAGGAGTGCAGTGAAGATTCACCAGGCTGATACCTGGGATGGCAGGAATGACGTATGAGGAGAGATTGTGTCGATTGGGCTTGTACTTGCTGGAGTTTAGAGGATTGAGAGGGGATCTCATCGAAACCTATAAAATTCTGTCAGGCCTGGACGGACTAGATGCAGGAAGGATGTTTCTGATGGCTGGGGAGTCCAGAACCAGGGGTCATAGTCTAGGGGTGGGCCATTTAGGACTGAGATGGGGAGGAATTTCTTCACCCAGAGAGTGGTGAACCTGTGGAATTCTCTGCCACAGAGGGCGGTGGAGGCCAGTTCAGTAAATATATTCAAGAAAGAGTTGGATATATTTCTTAAGACTAAAGGGATCAAGGGATATGGGGAGAAGGCAGGGACAGGGTACTGAATTTGGATGATCAGCCATGATCTCATTGAATGGCGGAGCAGGCTCGAAGGGCCGAATGGCCACTCCTGCTCCTATCTTCTATGTTTCTATGTTTCTATTAACCTCACCCCAGACTATGTGGCATAGTGGTTAGCACTGTTGCCTCACCGCGCCAGGGACCCGGGTTCAAATCCGGCCTCGGGCGACTGTCTGTGTGGAGTTTGCACATTCTCCCCGTGTTTGCGTGGGTTTTCTCCGGTTTCCTCCCACAGTCCAAAGATGTGCAGGTTAGGTTGATTGGCTATGATAAATTGACCCTTAGTGTTAGGGGGATTAAATACGTGGGGTTACGGGGATAGGGTGGGATATGTGTTGGTGTAGGGGTTACGGGGATCGGGTGGGATATGTGTCGGTGCAGGCTCGATGGGCTGAAATGGCCTCTGTTCTGTGATGTCCACTGGTTTTGTGACCTTTAGTTGCTTTGGGCCATTCGGCTCCAGGTGGAGTCCTGGGGCATTGAGAGCTGCTGAATGAGAGCACTCCCGAGTCTCGTGGAGCGTCTGGTTGACAGTCTCGGTGCTGTCAACCAGATGTTCCACGGGCCCGATCACTTTCATTCGGCTCAGCCCCTCTCCTCACAAGCCAACCGGCTACCGGGGAATTTTCCCATGTCTCCTCCCACAAACCTTGACCGATGAACCCGGAGCGGTCTCACCTTCTGAAGCTCATTCTCTCCCAGGGCTCTGAGGCCTTGTCCGGCGCCTCGTCCCTGCCCTTTTCCTCGAGTGCTGTTCACTTCCAGATACACCTTCCTCCTCCCCCCGCCGCTCAAGCTCGCTGCCCCTCCAATCACAGCTGCACTTTTTCCCACTCTCTCCAGCCACTCGCACTTTTGCCATTTGGTTTTGATGCTCAGCTCCTCCCCCTGCTCGAGCTCACTGTTGTACACGGCCTGAGTATTTCAGTGCGCAGTACAATCCATATTGCTGCGCTTGCGCGTGTAATGTATATACCTTTAAGGGGGGAACTACTTTTTACAGCTCATGTATACTGTAGTACCGGCAGTGACCACACCTGTATATAGCACTGAGTAGTAATCTGTACAGGCAGTTGCAGTGTGAGCCATGTTGAGTAAACACCTGTTGTACCGTTCTCCGCAGTCTGTGTCTTATTATACACGGACGCAACATTGGCGACGAGGCAGGTTCGAACCTACCTGCAACTCTGCATCACCTCCCGGGGATTCGTTCCTGGAGATCAGTGGATTGGAGGTCAAGGCCAGAGACTCGGGCGTCGATCACGGGCAACCGCCCAGTCATCCAGCAGAGACTCGAGAATTGCGGGGGAGGCTGTCGAGAGCCAGGCTTGGCTTTCCAGTCGAGGTGGTCCAGTGAAACGGGCTGGCAACAGGTAGTGCGCAGACCCTTCCCGGACAGCGGCGGGCTAGAGCCCGACCGAGCGGCACAGCAAAGGGACGAGCAGCGTCGACGGGGGGGGGGGGAGAGAGAGAGAGAGAGGGCAGAGCGCACAGGGCGCAGCCAGTGTTCAGGGGCCGAGCAGCATCGGAGAGAGAAAAACGCACGAGGCGCTGCCATTGCCACGAGGACCGCCGAGAGCGGCGTTGGCAGCAGCACAGGAGAAGCGCGCGAAACCTACAGGGCGCCGCCATTGCCACGAGAACCGCCGGGAGCGGCGTTGGCAGCAGCGGGGGAGGAAGGAAAGCGCTGGAGACGCCATTTTAAGCCATTGGGAGACGCCATTTTAAACCACACCCAAAATGCCGAAGAGTGGCAGTATCACCGCATTTGACAATGAAGTCGAAGATTGGACTACATATGTCGAACGAATAGAGGTGTACTGCAAGGCAAATAAGGTGTCAGATGACAAGAAAGCGTCGGTATTGTTAAATTTAATGGGTGCAAAGACGTATGGTTTATTACGAAATCTAGTAACCCCAACGAAGCCAATGGAAAAGAGTTTTGAAGACATAGTAACGATACTAAAGGAACATTTAAACCCCACACCGCTGCTGATAGCAGAAAGATTCAAGTTTCACAAACGGAACCAGCATAAGGATGAAAGCAATGCTGATTATTTAACAGAACTGCGCAAACTATCGAAACGCTGCCAGTTTGGAGCGGGACTGGCAGATACCTTAAGGGACAAGTTTGTGTGTGGGCTTCAAAGTGAAGGAACCCAGAAACGGCTTTTATCTGAAAAGGACCTTACGCTGGAAAGGGCTTTCAGCATTGCGGTATCATATGAAGCAGCAGCACGGGGCGCTGCAGAGATACAACAGAGACCGCAAGAATATGGCACAAACGAAATGTCATATGGAGCAGAGAAGTGCTATCGCTGCGGCAGAACAACACACGACCAGAATGATTGCTGGTTCAAAGACAAAGTGTGCAGACAGTGTGGAAAAGTAGGACACATAGCACGAGACTGCAGGTCGGGAAAGAAAACCAGCAATAAGAAACCTACCAAAGGAAAGTACAAGAAGGTACATAAGATGACGGAGAATAATTCAGACGAACAAAAGAGTGATAACGGCTCCGAAAGCAGGGAACTGAGTTGTCTGAAACTACATAATGTGATCACAACGGAGGATCACCGAACCATTTGGGTCACTCTCAAGTTAGCAGGAGTCCAGGTAAAGATGGAATTGGACACAGGATCAGCCCTAACAGTCATAAACCGACGGGACTACGAGCGGCTATTCTCACACATACCCTTGAGAGACACAAAAATTATTTTGAAGACGTACACGGGGCAAAAAGTCTACCCCAAAGGAAAAATAAGGGTGGCCGTTATATATAACGGTAAGGAAACACCAAAACTAGACCTGTATGTATTGCAAGATGGAGGACCACCATTACTGGGACGTGAATGGATCCGGAAAATACAACTGGATTGGCATTCCATACAGGCACTGACTGTGGCTGACAAAAATGATGACGACGTCACACCTGGGCGACTGTCAAAGATCCTAACTGACGCGAAAGAAGTGTTCCAGCAAGGACTCGGAACACTAAAAGGCATGACAGCGACGATTAAAATTGAAGAAAACGCAAGCCCAAAATTTTTTAACGCCGGACCGGTACCTTATGCGATCCGCCCAGCCGTCGAAGCAGAGCTGGAGAGTCTGGAACGTTCAGGTGTACTGTCCAAGGTAGACTGGAGCGAGTGGGCTACACCCATCGTCCCTGTGATGAAAAAGTCGTTGAGCAGCACGTCTGGGGAACCAAGGAAGGTTCGCATCTGTGGGGACTTTAAGGTAACAGTGAACCCGGTCCTTCACACCGTACAATATCCACTTCCGCGGATTGAAGATATTTTCGCCTCGCTATCTGGAGGGAAACGCTTCACTAAGATTGATCTGGCTCAGGCGTATCTGCAAATGGAGGTAGAAGAAGCATCAAAAAAATACCTCACAATCAACACCCATAAAGGTCTCTACCAATGCAACCGGCTGGTATTCGGGGTAGCATCAGCTCCGGCTATTTGGCAGAGGGCAATGGAACAAGTCCTGCAAGGGATCCCAGGGACCCAGTGTTATTTGGATGACATCCTGGTCACGGGCGAAAATGACAGTGATCACCTTGCCAACCTGGAGCAGGTGCTCACTAGATTGCAGGAATATGGGCTCTGAGCTAAACGCCCCAAATGCGAGTTTTTTAGAAAACAGATCTCTTTTATTGTGGCCACGTTCTCGATAAAGAGGGGTTACATAAGTCCCCAGAGAAGATTGAGGCAGTAGTCAAGGCTCCAGCACCGGAAAATGTGTCACAACTGAGGTCGTTCCTCGGGCTGGTAAACTACTACCATAAGTTCTTGCCAAATTTGTCTACAATACTACACCCACTGAACACCCTACTGCAAACTGGGGTGCCATGGAAGTGGAGTGACGAATGTAGACGAGCTTTCCAGAAGAGCAAAACACTAATCACACCGAAAGAGGTATTGGCCCATTACAACCCAGCATTGCCAATTCGGTTGGCATGTGATG
Organism: Somniosus microcephalus; assembly: GCF_052327205.1. NCBI lineage: Eukaryota > Metazoa > Chordata > Chondrichthyes > Squaliformes > Somniosidae > Somniosus > Somniosus microcephalus. Next base: position 71,851,374 of record NC_140996.1, on the reverse strand, counting down.
CGTCACCCTACGGCATTGGAGTGGTGCTGTCGCACAAATTCTCGGACGGCTCAGGGAGGCCAATAGCCTTTGTGTCACGATCACTAACCTCAGCCGAGCGTAACTACGCCCAGATTGACAGGGAGGCCCTCAGCCTAGTGTGGGGAGTGAAAAAGTTCAATCACTATCTGCACGGGCAGAAATTCACCTTGCTGACTGATCACCAGCCTCTTGTCTCCATTTTTAATCCGAAGAAGGGCGTTCCGGTGATGACTGCGCAACGACTACAAAGATGGTCACTTTTTCTAGGGGCGCACCACTATGAGATTGAATATAAGGGCACGAAACAACATGGAAATGCTGATGGGCTATCACACCTGCCACTGCCTACTGCGGAGGAAGCACCAGCAGTGGATCCTGTCGAAATATTCCATTCGACTATAGTTGAATACCTACCGGTAACTAACGCTTGTATCGAAAAGGAAACCCGAAATGACCCGACACTGTCTCAGGTATATGATTTGACGGTGAAGGGATGACCAGCACATGGCGACTCACTGTTGCCAGCATTCTCGACAAGGAGAGAACAGCTGTCAGTGCGCTGGGGGACCTTGATGTGTGGATCCCGAGTGGTAATTCCACCCAAGTTAAGGGATAGAGTGCTCAATGAGCTTCATGAGGGTCATCTGGGAGGGGTAAAAATGAAAAGCCTAGCCAGGGCTTATGTGTGGTGGCCGGGAATCGATAAACAAATCGAGGACCTGACCAAGAGCTGCTCAGGATGCCAGAAAGTCCAAAATGCACCACCACAGGCCCCTCTACACCCATGGGAGTGGCCCTCATCTCCATGGCAACGGGTGCATATTGATTTTGCTGGTCCATTCATGGACTCAATGGGCTGGATTTTCCTGAGTCGGGTTGGAGGCGTGCGGGCGATAAAAATCGGAGATCCGGGGGTCCCGACCCCATCCCGCCTCCATGTCAATTTCATAGGAGTCGGGTTCCCGACAAGTGCTGGAACCCGACTCCCAGAGGCGGGAAGGGATTAAAGGCAATTAAACTGCCTGTTAACAGGTAGTTAACAGGTAGTTTTTTGCCTATTCGCGATTTTTATTGCAGGTTTGTGGGCTTCCCGACAGCTCCAAACCACGAAAAAATTTCGAGGCGGGACGTGGGTCTGAGGTCTTGGAGGGGTCGAGATGCCCAGTGTTCAGGTGAGTGAGGGGTGCAGGAGTGCAAAGGTAAGTGTTTTGCAAGTGTTTAAATAAGTTTAACTTACTTTTACTTACCTTTACAGGAGTCCTGCATTCCGGTGTCGGGAGTCGGCTGCAAGAACCACAGAAGCCCCGATTTTTAAAAAAAAATCAGCTTCTTTGTTTCTCCAGCAAAATGATTTTAAAGTTATCCTGAGAAAGGACTGAGGCTGAATTAGCAGTTTTTCTGTGCTTGACAGCTTCAAACAGCTGTTAAACACTGATATTTCATGTGCCAAATGCTTTTGACAGATGAAATGTCAATCTCTGACGTCACCTGTTGCCGGGTGGCCCTTAATTGGCCTGCTGAGCCCACAGGGCGGGCTCAACAAGGTCAATCAGAGGAAAATCCAGTGGGTTGGCCACATCTCCATGGAGGCGGGACAACAAGCCCGAATGTGGGTTTCCCACCTCCAACCCGCCCCCGTAGCAAAATCCAGCCCCATGTTTTTAATAGCCGTGGATGCGCACTCGAAATGGCCTGAGGTCATCAAAATGTCCTCCACCACCACGGAGAAAACTATTGCAGTCCTACGGACCATTTTTGCCAGGAATGGCTTGCCAGAACAGATTTGCTCCGACAACGGACCACAGTTTGTGTCCGAAGAGTTCCGGAGGTTCTTGAAAAAGAATGGGGTAAGGCATTACACATCCGCCCTGTATCATCCAGCCACAAATGGATTGGCTGAGAGGTTCGTACAAACCTTTAAGAAGGCAATAAAGGCTATGTACAATGACAACATTCCGCTGCAGCACAAAGTGGACAATTTCCTGTTCGCCTACCAGAATGCGACACATGCAGTCACCAACCAGGCCCCAACCATGATGTTCTTTAACCAAAGGTTAAGATCTCGCCTGGATTTGCTCAGACCAAACATACGAAGAGATGTTGAGAGTAAGCAATTCCAGCACATCCATGAGAAGCCAACAAGGAGCTTCAATGTAGGGCAACCAGTCTTGGCCTGCGACTACCGAACAGAAAAATGGGCCAGGAACGATATGCACATGGCAGGGAGAGCATCGTGAGACGCCATGCTGACCAGATCCTAGAGTCACAGGAACAAGTCAACCTCATGCCTCGCCCATACATACCTGGTGATGAACCCGACGTACAGGTCGCATCTACCCCAGAAACAGTAGCATCGGAAGCTGATGAACCAACCGACGACAGGGGGCCAGAATCGCCTCCGCACCAAGAGCAAGACACTCGGGAAAGGCGCTATTCAGAAAGGATCAGGAGGCCTCTCCAAAGACTGAATATATAAATAGACTATTTTCAGCTAATGTTGCATGTTAAAAGTGTTAATTGTAATTAGTTTGATATTTAATTGTTATGGTACTATTTGTTATGGTACTATGGAATTATGGTACTGTTAATCTAAAAGGGGAGGAATTGTAATGTATATACCTTTAAGGGGGGAACTACTTTTTACAGCTCATGTATACTGTAGTACCGGCAGTGACCACACCTGTATATAGCACTGAGTAGTAATCTGTACAGGCAGTTGCAATGTGAGCCACGTTGAGTAAACACCTGTTGTACCGTTCTCCATAGTCTGTGTCTTATTATACACGGACGCAACAGCGCGCACCTTAGAGGAACCATTGCCCACTGCACTTTGAGTGAAGAAATGCTTACTGACATCACCCCTGAACGGTCTAGCTCTAATTTTAAGGTTAAGCTCCCTTGTACGGGACTCCGCTCCACCCCCACCCTCCCCGCCCCCCCCCCCCCCCCCCCCAACAGAGGAAATAGTTTCTCTCTATCTATCCCATAGACTCCTTTTAACCATCTTAAACACCTCAGTTAGATCGCCTCTTTTATATTCAAGGGAATACAAGCTTAGTCTAAACAACCTGTCCTTGTAATTTAACCCTTTTGGCTCCAGTGTCATTCTGGCAAATCTGCGTTGCATCCCCTCCAAGCTCTATGCATCATTCCTGAGTTGTGATGCCCAGAACTGAATGCAGTACTCTAAATAAGGTTTAATCAGAGCTTGATGTAACTGTAACATAACTTCCACTCCTTTGTATTCCAGCCCCTTTGAGATAAAGGCCAACATTCCATTAGCCTTTTTAATTATTTTTTTGTACCTGTCCACTACCTTTTAGCGATTTCTGTGCTTATACACCTAAATCTTTGCTCCACCACAGTTCCTAGCTTCTGGCCATTTAGAAGATACTCTGACCTATCTTTCTATCCGAAGTGGATGACCGCACATTTCCCCACATTGAACCCCCACCTGCCACAGCTTAGCCCACTCATTTAATCTCTCAATATCCCATGACAACTTTCTGCTCCCATCTACACAATACTGTGCCACCTAACTTCTTGTCAGAAAAATTGGATATATGGCTCTCTCGACCTTCATCTATGTCATTTATAAAAGTAGTGAAAAGGGGAGGTTCCCGTACAGATCCACAGGAGACACTGTGAGTCACATCCTGCCAATTGGAGTACATATCCATTATCCCTACTCTTTACCTCCTAACCAAATCCCTACTCATGTCAATAGATTGCCTCCAATTCCATTTGCTCTCATTTTTGGTAACAGTTTCTTATAGAATCATAGAATGGTACAGCATATTGTGGAACATAATCAAGTGTCTTCTGGAAGTCCATCTAAATAAGATCCATAGACACTCCCTTATCTACCACTTTAGTTACCTCCTCAAATAATTCAACATACTGCAGTCCCGACACACTGTCTGTGTGGCCATTTCTAATATTTATTTATTAGGTAGCAGTAATAAGAACATAAGAAATAGGAGTAGGCTATTTGGCCCTTTTGAGCCTGCTCCACCATTCAGTAAGATCATGGCTGATCTTCTACCTCACCTCCACTTTCCTGCACTATCCCCATATCCATTGATTCCCTTAATATTCAAAAATCTATCAATCTTTATCTTGAATATACTCAACGACTGAGCCTTCACAGCCCTCTGTGGTAGAGAATTCCAAAGATTGACCACCCTGTGAGTGAAGACATTTCTTCTCATCTTGGTCCTAAATGGCCGATTCCTTATTCTGAGACTGTGACCCCTGGTTCTAGACTCCCCAGCCAGGGGAAATATCCTCCCTGCATCTACCTTTTCGAGCCCTGTAAGAATTTTTTATGTTTCGATGAGATCAGCTCTCATTCTTCTAAACTCTAGAGAATATAGGCCTAGTCTACTCAATCTCTCCTCATAGGACTATCCTCCCATCCCAGGAACCAGTCTGGTGAACCTTTGTTGCACTTCTCTATGGCAAGTATATAGTTCCTTAGGTAAGGAGACCAAAACTGTACACAGTACTCCAGGTGTGGTCCCACCAGGGCCCTATTTAATTGCAGTAAGACGTCTTTACTCTTATACTTAAATCCTCTTGTAATAAAGGCCAACAGACCATTTGCTTTCCTAATTACCTGCTGTACCTGCATGTTTAGTTTCAATGATTCTTGTACAAGGGCACCCAGGTCCCTCTGAACACCAACATTTCCCAATCTCTCTCCATTTAAAAAATACTCTGCTTTTCTATTTTTCCTACCAAAGCAGATAACTTCACATTTCTCCACATTAAATTCCATTTGCCATGTTCTTGCCCACTCACTTAGCCTGTCTATATCTCCTTGAAGCCTTCTTGCAACCGCCTCACAACTTATATTCCCACCCAGCTTTGTATCATCAGCAAATTTGGATATATTACATTTGGTCCCCTCATCCAAATCATTGATGTAGATTGTGAATAGCTGAGGCCCAAGCACTGATCCTTGCAGTACCCCACTAGTTACAGCCTGCCTACCCGAAAATAACCCGTTTATTCCTACTCTGTTTTCTGTCCATTAACCAATCCTCAATCTATGCTAGTATATTACCCCCAATCCCATGAGCATTAATTTTGTTTAATAACCCCTTGTGTGGCACCTTATCGAATGCCTTCTGAAAATCCAAATACACCACATCTACTAGTTCCCCTTTATTTATTCTGCTAGTTACAACCTCAAAAAATTCTAACGGATATTGTCAAATACAATTTCCCTTTCATAAATCTGTGTTGACTCTGCCCAATCCTATTATTATTTTCTAAGTGCCCTGTTACCACATCCTTAATAATAGATTCTAGCATTTTCCCTACTACTGATGGGAGGCTAACTGGTCTGTAGTTCCCCGTTTTCTCTCTCCCTCCTTTCTTAAATAGTGGGGTTACATTTGCTACCTTCCAATTCGTGGGAATCGTTCTAGAATCTATAGAATTTTGGAAAATGACAACCAATGCATCCACTATCTCTAGCCAACGCTTTCAAACCCTAGAATGTAGGCCATCAGGTCCAGGGGATTTATCGGCTTTCAGTCCCATTAATTTCTCCAGTACTATTTAACTAATGCTAATTTCCTCATTCTTCACTATTTCTGGGAAGTTTTTTGCGTCTTCTTCTGTGAAGACAGACACAAAGGCCTAGATTTTCAGTATGCCGTGTGGGGGGGGGGGGGCAAAAATCCCGAATTCGGGGGTCCCGATACCATCCCGCCCAAAACCCGCCTCCACGTAAGTTTCAAAGGAGGTGGGTACCCGCCCTGCACTGGGACCCACTGACCCGAGGCGGGAATGGATTAGTGCCAATTAAATGCCTGTTAACAGGTAGTTAACAGGCAGTTTTTAGCCTAATCCCTATTTTGAGGGGTGTCGCTTGGGATTCCCGACGGCTCCAAACCACGCCAGGTTAGAGCAGGTGGGCCGTCGGGTTGAAGGACTTGTAGGGGTCGAGATGTCAGTGTTCAGGTGAGTGATGGGTGCATGAGTGCAAAGGTAAGTGTGTTTGGTGTGTCTAAAGTGTGTAAAGAAGTTTAAATTACCTGTACTTACCTTAACAGCCTTTCTTCCTCTAGGCGTCGGGAGTCCATCATTCAGCCGGCACTGAAAGCAGAATGGCTGCGATCTGTCAAAAGTGACAGCCTGCACCTTTCAGTGCCGGTGAGAGTTCTAACTGAGTCTGCGTAGAAGGACTCAGGTTAGAAGTCAGACTGTCAGTGTTTGACAGCTTCAAACAGCTGTGAAACACTGATATTTCATCTGTCAACATGTCTTGACACATGAAATTTCAGTCTGTGACATCACCTGTTGCCGGGTGGCCCTTAATTGGCCTGCTGAGCCCGCTGGGCGGGCTCAACAAGGTCAATCAAGGGAAAATCGCATGGATTGGCCGGACGTCGATGGAGGCGGGATTAAAACCCGAAAGTTGTAGTCCCGCCTCCTTCCCGACTGCTGAATGAAAATCCAGCCCAAAGTATTTGTTTAATATCTCTGCTATTTCCAGTTATAATTTCTCCTGTCTCGGCCTGTAAGGGACCCACATTTACTTTAGGTATGCAAAAAGGAAAATATTAGCTATAGAAGCTTTTACAGTCTGTTTTATGTCACTCGCTTGTTTACTCTCATTCTATTTTCCCTTTCTTTATCAATTTCTTGGTCCTCCTTTGCTGAATTCTAAAATCCTCCCAATCCTCAGACTTACTATTTTTGGCAGCCTTATAAGCCTCTTCCTTTGATCTAATGCTATCTAACTTCTCTTGTTAGCCATGGTTGGACCACTTTTCCTGTGGGGTTTTTGTGCCCTAAAGGAATGTATATTTGTTGTAAATTATGTATTAATTCTTTAAATACTAGCCATTGCTCGTCCACTGTCATACCTTTTAATGTTATTTCCCAAAATATCTTAGCCAACTCGCCGCTCATACCTACGTAGTTTGCTTTGTTTAGATTTAAGACCCTAGTTTCAGATTTAACTAAATCATTTTCAAACTCAATATAAAATTCTATCATATTATGGTCACTCTTCCCTGAAGGCCCCTTTACTACAAGGTTATTAATTAACCCTTTCTCGTTGCACAATACTAGATCTAAAATAACCTGTTCCCTAGTTGGTTCCTCAACATAGTGATCTAGAAAACTATCTTGCATACATTCCATGAATTCGTTCTCCACACTATTACTGCAAATTTGGTTTACTCAGTCTTTATGTAGATTAAAGTTCCCCATGATTACTGTATACCCTTGTTACATGCGCCTCTAATTTCCTGATTTATACTCTGCCCTACATTACAACTACTGTTTGGGGGCCTATAAACAACTCCCACCAATGTTTTCTGCCCCTTGCTGTTTCCTAGCTCCACCCAAACTGAGTCTACTTCTTGATTTTCAGAGCTAAGATCCTTTCTCTCTGCTGTCTTTATCCCATCCTTTATTGTCAGGGCTACGCCTTCTCCTTTTCCACTTTGCCTATCTCTTGTCAAACTTATGAATCCTGGAATATTTAGTTCCCAACCTTAGCCACCTTGCAACCACGTCTCCGTTATGGCTATTACTGTAGATCAAACCTGTTAATTTCTATGCGCTATTAATTCATCTATTTTGTTGCGAATGCTTCACGCTTTTAGATATAGTGCCTTTAGCTTTGACTTATTTCTCTTTTTTCCTGATGTCACCTTAGTCACTGATGCCTTATGACCTTTGTTACTCTCTCTGTTCCTTCCTAACGCACTCTGCTTATTTTTACCCTCTAGAGCCTTGCCATTTCTCTCGCTGCTTTTAAATTTACTCTTTCCTGAATCCTCCCGCCCCACCCCCTCTTTAGTTTAAAGCCCTGTCTACTGCCCTAGTTATTCGGTTCGCCAGGACACTGGTCCCAGCCCAGTTTAAGTGGAGCCCGTCCCAACAGAACAGCTCCCTCTTTCCCCAGTACTGGTGCCAGTGCCCCATGAACCGAAACCCCTTCATCCCACACCACTCTTTGAGCCACGCATTTAAACCTCTAGGGGGAAAAATTCGGTTGGTTAGCGCCTTGATTTTACTGCCGCTCATGAAATTGACCAGTCGTTTTGCGGCGGTGCTAAACACTAGCTCCACGATCTCCTGTGCCCACAGATCGTGACGTCAGTTGAGCGTGCAGCGCCCCGGACCGGATATTGAGTCGCGCACCCTGCCTTAGAGCCTGCCGCTCAGAACAACAGGTAGAGGGGAACGTTTTCAAGTCGGGAAGGGGCTGGGGGAGCACTATTTAAAGGCAAATGCTTTATGCCTTTTCTCGTCAGCAAAATGTTTGGTACACGTGGATTGAGAGGGAGAGAGACGTCTGGAAAGATTTAATGCTGTCCTAAGGAGTTTTGGCCCTCAGCACCACTTTTGAGGTTCCTAAGCACTAAGCTCTTTCCCTGGGCCTATCCATTAGTGCTTCCAACACAATTGCTTTAGAGGTCTCCCTAGGCCGAGATTCAAGGCTGCAATGAGCAGGGAGCGGCTGGCCAGCAAGATGGCCCCTCCCCTTTAAGAACTGGACGGCGCCAGTCTGTCTGGCTTACATGGTAACTGACATCGCCTGAGCTTCGGTAGCGTTCTGAGGTAGCACCTCGCTCACCGATGTTAACGCCTTAAGAGAGGTGTGTAGTGCCTGATTTAGCGCTCAAATCACCTCCAGGGGCAATAGAGGCAAATTTTGCAGTCGGAGGCGATAATTTGCGCCCGGCCGATATTAGCACCCCACAATGGGCGGCCCGCGATCGCCACCATCTTTGTAAAGGCTGGCAGGGCGGGAATGAGCCGAGCGTAGCCACTGCCGCCATCTTTGTAAAGGCTGGCGGGGCGGTACGGAGCACCTTGGAGCCATTGCCGGCGCTGGGCTCGGGTGCTTTGTGGCCTGCGGCCGAACGGCGGCTGCAGAGCTCGGGCTGCACGGGGCGCTGGGCTGAGCTGGGCCATCCGCCGGCAGCGCAACTCTCAACACTGGCAAAGGCGAGAGGGTCTGCTAGCTCCCCCACTCCCTTTCCCCCTCCTTCCCCCACACCCTTTCCCCCCCCCTCCCTCCCCCTTTCCCCCCCACACCCCTCCCTCACACCCTCTTTCCCCCCTCCCCCCCACACCCCCTTCCCCCCCTCACACCCCCTTCCCCCCCTCCTCCCCCCCACACCCCCTTTCCCCCCACTTCCCACCTCCCTCTCCCCCTTTCACCCCCTCCCTCACCCCCTTCCCTTCCCCCCCTCCCTCCCCATCCCCCCCTTCCTTTCCCCCCTTTCCTCCCCCCCTTTCCTCCCCCCCTTTCCTACCCCCCTTTCCTACCCCCCTTCCCCTACCCCCCTTCCCCTACCCCCCCCAGCCGCTCTCTCTCCCCCCCCCCCCCCCCCCCCAGCCGCTCTCTTTCCCCCCCCCCCCCCCCCCCCCCAGTCACCCTCTCTCCTTCCCACACAGACAAACTTATCTATATATATAAAACAGTATGTCTCTCTGTCCGGCTACACATATGTTATATCAAAAGAAAGCTTGTCATTAGGGGACTCGTAGGCGTATTTACTTTTTCGTCACACAAAAATTGTTAGGACAATATACAATAAAGGTTAAAAAAATCCTACCTGTCATTAGCGTTGACTGACGTGCTGCTTGACCAATCCTATAGTTCACTCACCTGATGGTTGACCAATCAGTGCGTCACGGGCGGGTCCTAATCCTCCAGTCTCCCTAAACTTCGCCGCCATTTTTTCCATCCCCACAGGGACAGCAGCACCAAAACAAACCCCCACATTCCGGCTCCCGATCCCGCTCCCACCCCGCCAGAGCGGCAGGTAAGTTGGGCTCACTCGGGCCGTGCCTCGCAACCGCTTGGCCCGACACACACAGCGGTCGGCCGTCAGCCGCGCGATCCGCGGGGGAGCTCAGCTCGGGTCCGTCTCGGCCCGACAGCCCAGCCACGCCTCAACTGCTAGGCCCCGCACGGCCGCTATCACAACAGCACCGGGCCTCAAGCGCTAGGCAGGGAGAGGGGAGGGAGGGGGAGGGAGGGAGAGGACAGCACAGGGAGACGAGGAGAGGGACAGAGAGGGGGCACAGACAGGGGCACGGAGACCGCGCGGCCCAAAAAACACTCGGCACCGCCAGGCACCCCAGCTAGTTAAATATATTCAAGAAGGAGTTGGATATATTTCTTAAGGCTAAAGGGATCAAGGGATATGGAGAGAAGGCAGGAACAGGGTACGGAATTTGGACGATCAGCCATGATCTCATTGAATGGCGGAGCAGGCTCGAGGGGCCGAATGACCTACTCCTTCTATGTTTCTATGTGCTACACGGGGGTCTCCACAACCTTCGGTGGGCTGAATGAATTTTACACATCTGTCATCTTTCATATTTTTCTTGGCATTGAAATTCAACAGAGGTTCTGCTGCCATTTTCATCATTTCTCTGTGGGTTGTGCTGGTCTACCACAGCAGGAGATCCATGCAGAATTTCAGGGCCATTTTGCTGAAACCTAATGCAGAACAAAATGCGGAGCTTTAAAATATTATCTTGGCATTTGAAAAACAATGATTGCTGCATATTCTAAACTGTGCTACTTTTTATTTTCTCTCTTTAGTTCCTCCAGCTGTTACGGTCCAAATGTATCCAGTTCACTCTCTGACTGACTGCAGTGAACTCCTTGTCACCTGTACGGCAGCAAATGCGAAACCAGCTGCCAACATCACTTGGGAAACACCTTTTCCTTTATATGCCCATCAGAATATTACACCTCCTGCTGCTAATGGGACTGTGACCGTCTCCAGCCAATTCCATCTGTGTCCGATTAGATCGATGCATGGGCAGAATATTTTCTGTGTCGTGGAACATCCAACCCTGAAGGGTCCTGAACGATTTCCTTATAAGCTGAATATTTACTGTAATCATAATTACTAGCTTTGTCAATGTATTTGTTTATATGTTTTTAGTAAATACAGTGAGGCACAAAGACTGAAATAGAATCTAGTATAGCCCCGATTTTAACTGCCCCCACCTGGTGGAAACTGGGCGAGGGGGGCAATTAAAATAACGGGAGTCACTTACTCTCACCGATCCCACTTCCTCCGTGCCATGTCCCTATATTAACCTGCCCTTTGAGCAGGCAAGCAGGACACCCGCAGGAAGGAAGTGGGATCCTGTTTTAAATATGTAGATCGGGACCGAGGATGTCATCAAAACCTGATCTGCAATTTCAATCAGAGGCTCCAGTGGGAGGGGCAGTGGCGGCTTCACCGTCAGGCAAAACCTGCCGGGAGCCGGATCGTATGCCAGAAGAGGCCCAGCAGTTAAGTTTAAAATTTATTTTTCCGGATTTTTTGTGGGCTAGGAGGGGCAGGAGTGCTCCTCCGGACCTCACAAGGAAGCCTTGGGCCTCCCTTGAACTGGCCTTCCCGCCCCGACTGCGGCCCCGAGCTTTCCCCACCACTAACTGCCAGGCACCGTCGCCATGGGTCCACGGCTGCGCCCTCCTGCCTCCCATTTGTGTTCCTGTCCGCCGGCCAGGCTGTCAATCTGCCTGGCTCTAGCGCAAGAGACTGCAGCATGTTATTTGCCGGGTTTTCCATGCACTACCCCGCATACTCCCCGCCTCACCATTAATATCGGGGCCATAGAATAATTTGGCCTATCATGCCTGTGTCTCTGAAAAGAGCTACCAGTTAGTCCCCTGCTCTTTTTCCATAGCCCTACAATTTTTTTTCCTTTTTAAGTCTATATCCAATTCCATTTAGAAAGTTATTATTGAATCTGCTTCTACCACCCGTTCAGGCAATGCACTCCAAATCATAACAACTCACTGAGTAAAAAAAATGGCATTTTTTGCCAATTATCTTTATCCCCTAGTTATTGACCCTTCTGCCAGTGGAAACAGTTTCTCCTTATAGAAACATAGAAGATAGGGGTAGGAGTAGGCTGCTCCTATCTTGAATATATTTAATGAATTGGCCTCCACTGCCTTCTGTGGTAGAGAACGCCACAGGTTCACCACTCTCTGGGTGAAGAAATTCCTCCTCATCTCAGTCCTAAATGGCTTACCCCTTATCCTTAGACTGTGATCCCTGGTTCTGGACTCCCCCGCCATCGGGAACATCCTTCCTGCATCTAGTCTGTCTAGTCCTGTTAGAATTTTATAAGTTTCAATGAGATCCCTTCTCATTCTTCTAAACTCTAGCGAATATAAGCCCAATCGACCCAATCTCTCCTCATATGTCATTCCTGCCATCCCAGGTATCAGTCTGGTGAATCTTCGCTGCACTCCCTCCATGGCAAGAACATCCTTCCTCAGATAAGGCGACCAAAACTGCGCACAATACTCAAGGTGTGGTCTCACCAAGGCCCTGTACAACTGCAGCAAGACATCCTTGCTCCTGTATTCGAATCCTCTCGCTATGAAGGCCAACATACCATTTGCCTTCTTATCCGCCTGCTGCACCTGCATGCTTACCTTCAGCGACTGGTGCACAAGGACACCCAGGTCTCGTTGCACTTCCCCTTCTCCCAATCTATTGCCGTTCAGATAATAATCTGCCTTCCTGTTTTTGCCACCAAAGTGGATAACCTCACATTTATCCACGTTACAGGAAACTTTGAGTTATCCGGAGACGAACCGTCCGGCAAGCTCGAGCCATCGGCAAAAATCAGGAGCCGTTTTTTATTCTTTTCTTTGCTTTTTTTGAACAGTCAAGCTCTAAGGTCTGTAGCTAAGCAACAGCTTCAGCTAGAGACGCTACAGAGACGCTTGCCGACTGTTTAGAGGCTGTTGCTAAGCAACAGGGTTTGTTGATTCATACGGAGATGAAAATCTCCGTATGTTTCAACATTAACCCTGGAGTGTCCGGCAGTTTTGAGGGAACGGCAGCAGCTCGGTCCCGTCAGTGCCGGATAGCACAAAGTTTCCTCTATATTGCATCTGCCATGTTTCTGCCCAATCACCCAACATGTCCAAATCATCCTGGAGTTTCTCGACATCCTCCTCACAGCACACACGCCCACCCAGCTTTGTGTCGTCTGCAAATTTGGAGATGTTACATCTAGTTCCCTTGTCTAGATCATCATCTATATCTATATATATAAACGGATGCTTCTTTCTGTCTGTCTGTCCTTCTGTCTGTCTGTCTGTCCTCACGTGTGCGTCTGTCTGGCTATGCGCTCGAAAGTTACAGAGCGTACCTACGTGTGCGTTACGTCGAAAGAAAGCTTACCTTTCCGAAACCCTGGTAAGCGTATTTACGTTTCGGCCGGACGAAAATCGCGCCCGCGGTATCCGAAAAACCTTCAACATTCCGCTCATTAGCATCTCATTATCCGCTCATTAGCGACAGAGTGACCTCGAGGTCGACCAATCGTACGCCGGGTTGCTGGCGCGTGCGGCCGGGCCCTCCTACGGTCGAGTGACGGGACGATTGACCAATCCTACGCTTATGTGACCTGACGGTCGACCAATCGGTGCGTGTGTGGGCGGGCCTTATCGTTCTGAACCGAGGTGAGTAGCCGCCATCTTGCTTCCATTCTTTTTCCTGCTTTCTGCGTCTTTCTTTTCAAATATACATTTCCAGCAAAATAAAATTGCTTTTATTACATTGTTTTAAAAAAAACTTCATTCATTTGTAAATATTTTCTCTAACCTGAAGATTCTTTTTCCTACCTTTCCCCGTTTTTGTTAGGCCTGAAAGCCTGGGCCTTTCTTGCCCAGCCAGGCCCGAGCTAGGTAATTGTCCCACGGCTTCTGCTAAGCTCCTCACCCCCGCCCCGGTGTCACGTTACCCGGGGCAACGGCATCAGCCACGAGGGTCAGGGTGCGCGCGCAGCAGGAGCAGCTGAGACGCGGCGTCTCTCTCTGTTCCCCGCTCGGCTCGGGCGGGGGGGGGGGCGGGGCTCTCGGGAGTGCGGATCTCGGCCGGGGCTTGGTGAGCGGGAAGGGTTACCCCGGCAACCGGCCCCGCCGGCCGTCTCACAGCCGCAATCGGCGGCCTTGAAGCCAGCTCGGGAGGGCGGGGCTCCGGGGGGCCGGTGCTCGGAAGATCGGGCCTCCGGAGTTCGGTGGGTGGGGGGGTGGTGGGTGGGGGTGGGGTTGGGGGGGGCCAACCTCGGGAGTTCGGGGGGGGGGTTAGCCTCGAGGGGGCGGGGATCAGGGGGCTCGGGAGTTCGGGGGGGGTGGGGGGGCGAGCCTCGGGGATCAGGGGGCTCGGGGACTCTCCCCCTTCCCCCTCCCCTTCTTCTCCCCCCCCCCCCCCCCTCCCCTTCTCCTCCCCTTCCCTCTCCCCCCCTCCCCTCTTCCCCCCCCAGTCGCGCTCTCTCTTCCCCCCCAGTCGCTCCCTCTCTTCCTCCCAGTCGCTCTCTCTCTCTCTTCCAACAACAACATGCCCTCGAAAAAGCCTCGGCACCGCTGGGCACTCCAGCTAGTTAATATATATTGTGAATAGCTGGGGTCCAAGGACCGATCCCTGCGGTACCCCACCAGTCACTGCCTGCCACTCGGTAAAAGACCCGTTTATTCCAACTCTTTGCTTTCTGTCTGCCTACCAGTTCTCTATCCAAGTCAATACCTTGCCCCCAATCCCATGTGTCTTAACTTTACATGCTAATCTCTTATGCAGGACCTTATCGAAGGCCTTCTGAAAGTCCAGATACACCACATCCACTGGTTCTCCCTTATCTATTTTACCAGTTACATCCTCAAAAAATTCCAGTAGCTTAGTCAAGCACGATTTACCTTTTGTGAATCCATGTTGACTTTGTCCGATCCTGTCACTGTTTTCCAAGTGCTCTGCTATTACAGCTTTCATAATGGACTATAGCATTTTCCCCACTACCGATGTCAGGCTTACCGGTCTATAATTCCCCGTTTTCTCTCTACCACCTTTTTTGAATAGTGGGGTAACATTAGCTACCCTCCAATCCATGGGTACTGTTCCAGATTCCATCGAATGTTGGAAGATGATCAGCAATGCATCTACTATTTCTAGGGCTACTTCCTTAAGTACCCTAGGATGTAGATTATCAGGCCCTGGGGATTTATCGGCCTTCAATCCCATCAATTTCCCTAACACCATTTCCCTACAAATACTGATTTCTTTCAGTTCCTCCCTTTCATCAGACCCTATGTTCCCCGGCATCTCTGGGAGGTTATTTGTGTCCTCCTTTGTGAAGACAGAACCGAAATATGTATTTAGTTGGTCTGCCATTTCTTTGTTCCCCATTATAAATTCCCCTGATTCTGACTGCAGGGGACCTACGCTTGACTTCACCAATCATTTTCTCTTATATCTATAAAAGCTTTTACAGTCAGTTTTTATGTTGCCTGCAAGCTTACTCTCATACTCTATATTCCCCTTCTTAATTAATTCCTTTGTCCTCCTTTGTTGAATCCTAAACTGCTCCCAATCCTCAGGATTATTGCTTTTTCTGGCCAATTTATATGTCCTCTCCTTGGAGCTTATGCTATCCCTAATTTCCCTTGTTAGCCACAGTTGAGTCACCTTTTTTGTTTTATTTTTATGCCAATCTGGGACCATCATTTTCCAATCCTCTGGCTTCAGGTTTGGTACTGGAGGACTGCTAATGTGCTACCCTTGTTTAAAAAGGGAGAAAAGGATAGACCAAGTAATTACAGGCCAGTCAGCCTAACCTCGGTGGTGGGAAAATTATTTGAAGGAATTCTGAAGGACAGGATAAATCTTCATTTAGAAAGACACGGATTAATCAAGGATAGTCAGTACGGATTTGTTAAGGGAAGGTCGTGTCTGATAAACTTGATTGAATTTTTTGAAGAGGTAACGAGGGTAGATGAAGGTCGTGCGTTTGATGTAGTGTATATGGACTTTAGCAAGGCTTTTGATAAGGTTCCACATGGCAGACTGGTCACGAAGTTAAAAGCTCATGGGATCCAGGGTAAAGTTGGATTCAAAACTGGCTCGGAGACGGGAAGCAGAGGGTAATGGTTGATGGGTGTTTTTGTGACTGGAAGGCTGTTTCCAGTGGGGTTTCACAGGGCTCAGTACTAGGTCCCTTGCTTTTTGTGGTATATATCAATGATCTAGACTTGAATACAGGGGATATGTTTAAGAAGTTTGCAGATGATACTAAAATCGGCTGTGTGGTTGATACTGAAGAAGGAAGCTGTAGACTGCAGGAAAATATCAATAAATTGGTCAGGTGGGCAGAACAGTGGCAAATGGAATTCAATCCAGAGAAGTGTGAGGTAATGCATTTGGGGACGGCTAACTAGGAAAGGGAATACACATTAAATGGTAGGACACTGAGTAGTGTAGAGGAACAAAGGGACCTTGGAGTGCATGTCCACAGATCCCTGAAGGTAGCAGGCCAGGTAGATAAGATGGTTAAGAAGGCATATGGAATGCTTGCCTTTATTAGCCGTGGCATAGAATACAAGAGCAGGGGGGTTATGCTTCAACTGTATAAAACACTAGTTAGGCCTCATCTAGAGTACTGTGTGCAGTTCTGGTCACCACATTACAGGAAAGATGTGATTGCACTAGAGAGGGTACAGAGGAGATTTACAAGGATGTTGCTGGGAGTAGAGAATCTTAGCTATGAGGAAAGACTGGATAGGCTGGGTTTGTTTTCCTTGGAACAGAGGAGGCTGAGGGGAGACCTTATTGAGGTGTGTAAAATGATGAGGGGCATAGATAAAGTGGATAGAAAGGACCTATTTCCCTTAGCAGAGGGGTCAGAAACCAGGGGGCACAGATTTAAAGTAATTGGTGGAAGGTTTAGAGGGGATTTGAGGGGAAATTTCTTCACGCTGTGGGTGTCTCGAACTCACTGCCTGAAAGGGTGGTAGAGGCAGGAACCCTAACCACATTTAAAAATTACTTGGATGTGCACTTGGGATGCTCTAACCTGCAGGGCTACGGACCAAGAGCTGGGAAGTGGGATTAGGCTGGATAGCACTTTGCTGGCCAGCGCGGACACGATGGGCCGAAATGGCCTCCTTCCGTGCTGTAACTTTCTATGATTCAAACGGGGATCTGGGGTTTAATTCATTCGAACCGCAGCCTGACGAGGCGGTCATGGACCGTCCTTCCGGAAGGCTGTGTAAGTGGCTGCCTGCTGCCTCGCTCCTGTTCCTCGTCCTCCTTGTCTTCCTCTTCCTCCTCCTGAGCTGGTCCCACAATCCCTGGTGGCAAGGGCTGGGCCCTCATGATGGCCAAGTTTTGGAGCATGTAGAAGACCACCACGAAATGGGAGTGCTGGAGGGCTCCTTCCGAGCGGTCAAGACAGCAGAACTGTTGCTTCAGCAGGCCAATGGTCTGCTCAATGATGTTCCTGGTGGCAGCAAGGCTCTCATTATATGAGTGCTGGGCAGGTGTGTTGGGGTTGCGGAGGGGAGTCATGAACCAGGTGGAAAGCGGATAGTCCTTTTTTGGAGCAGCCAGCCACGAGCTTGACGTGGTGGCTGGAAGAGTACTGGCACGGGATGAAGGCGTCGTGGCTGCTGCTGCCAGGATAGCGGGCATTGACATTGAGGATTATCTGTGGTCACACACCAACTGCACATTAAATGAGTGGTAGCCTTTGCGCTTTCGGAAGATCTCAGGATTGTTATGCGGTGCCCGCAAAGCTACATGGGTGCAGTCAATAGCGCTCTGCACCTTGGGGAATCCCGCTCTCCTAGCAAAGCCACATGCACACTCGTCCTGCTTCTCTGATGATGGGGAAGGAAATGTCCCTTCTCCTATTATAGAGAGCCTCTGTGACCTCCTGGATGCAGCGATGGACGGCGAACTGCGAGATGTTAGCTATGTCTCCTGTTGCAGACTGGAAGGATCCGCTAGTGAAGAAATTGAGGGCGACGGTGACCTTGACTGCCACTGGGAGATCCATGGTCGCTCTGATCTGAGGCTGGAGGTCTGGTTGCAGGAGGTGGCAGAGTTCTGTGACCACCTCGTTGGTGAAGCGGAGCCTTCTAATACACTGATCCTTCCTTAATTGAAGGTAGGGGAAGTGCTCTCTGAATACCCTCGGAGGGTAAGGCCTGTTGAGAGCCCTGATGGCCGCCCTCCTCCCCCTGGCCACATGTTCCAGTCTTTCTCGCTGCCTCCGCTCCTTCCACCGTAGATCCTGGAGGATGAAGTCGACTGCCAGTACATCCCTCATTAATGTAACCAAGTGTAGCAGTTTAATTTATTTTAAGAATAAATGTAGCTACTTTTTAGTTGCCACAGCACTCCCGATACGAAATAACTTTGAAATTACTATGTGAAACTGACGGGAAAGCGCTGAAGCTCCACTAACCTAAAGCTGCGACTCATTATTGATGATCCCTTTAAATAATGCCCCTAGTCGGTGCTTCACACCAGCTCTTCCTGTCGCTGTTTCCTCTAGGTGCTAAGGTAGGTGGTGACAATCAATTGCGTAGCTTGGGTGGTCAGTGAGCATTGCACACACACTGACATCACAATCCACCTGGCGTTGAGGCTCCCGGCGATAACTGTTAGCGGTAGCGCTGCGGGTGGGGGGTGGATTTGGCGTGTAGCGTTGGATTCGCCTCGCCCTGTCGATAATTGCTCTCGCGCCCCATTACCGCTATCTGCTGGCGCCAATAGGAGGTGCTAAGGTACTGAATTTTTCCCCCTTTGACTTTAATGAAAAAAAATACTTGTGGAGAGATGTATAATAGGCAGCTGAATGTTGCCCATTTTACACGACCACCCAAAATGAAAATTAACTTCAATCTGTTTAATGACAGCACCATCATGCAGAACCAATCCCTCTCTAATCAGATCCAATAATGTGGGACCCTTGCACTAGGTAGAGAGAGAGGACTCGTCCCATTTATGTCATCTGCATTTATCCTCCAGTCGAAGAGGTGAACGAACATTGCCCAATAATTTCTGCTGTGCATTAATTGTAACAGTGTTGTTTGTGAAAGAAAGCTTGCTTCTTGTGTCAGCCGTGGCTCAGTTGGTAGCACCCTCGCCTCTGAGTCAGAAGTTGTGGGTTCAAGTCCCACTCCAAAGACTTGAGCACATAAATCTAGGCAGATATGCCAGTGCAATGCTGGGGGGTTGCTGCACTGTCGGAGGTGCCGTCTTTCGGATGAGACATTAAACCGAGGCCCCATCTGCTCTCACAGGTACACGTAAAAGGTCCATGGCACTATTTCAAAGAAGAGCAGGGGAATTATCCCCGGTGTCCTGCCCAATATTTATCCCTCAAACAACATCACTAAAACAGATTATCTGGTCATTATCACATTGCTGTTTGTGGGAGTTTGCTGTGCACAAATTGGCTGCCGCGTTTCCTACATTACAACAGTGACTACACATCAACAAAGTACTTCATTGGCTGTAAAACGCTTTGGGACGTCCAGTGGTCATCAAAGGCGCTATATAAATGCAAATCTTTTCTTTCTATGTAGCGCTCTTCACATCCACAGGACACCCTGAAGTGCTTCACAGCTAGCAAATTACATTTTGAAGTGTAGTCACTGTTGTCTTGTAGCAAATGCAGCAGTCAATTTGTGCACAGCAAGACCCGCTAATAGCAAATGAGATGAATACCCAGTTTTGATGCTGTTGGCTGCGAGATAAATGTTGGGTAGAACATTGGGAGAAGTCCCCTACTCTTTGAAAAGTACCATGGGATCTTTTATCACCACCGGAACAAGCAAACAAAGCCTCAATTTAACATCACTTGGACAAGTGTGGATTAATTAAGGAAAGCCAGCACAGACAGGGTGGGGCCAATTAGGGACCAAAAAAGAGAGCTATGCATGGAGGCAGAGGTACTAAACAAGTACTTTGCATCTGTCTTCACCAAGGAAGAGGATGCTGCAATAGACATAGTAATGGAGGAGGTAGTGGAGATGCTTGATAGGATAAAAATTGATAAAGAGGAGGTCATAGAGTCATAATGGCACAGAAGGAGGCCATTCGGCCCATTGAGTCTGTGCTGGCTCTCTGTAGAGCAATCCAGTCAGTCCCATTCCCCCGCTCTATCCCCGTAGCCCTGCAGGTTTATTTCCCTCAAGTGCCTATCCAGTTTCCCCTTGAAAACATTGAGTGTCTCCGCTTCCACCACTTCCGTCAGCAGCGAATTCCAGGTCATCACCACTCGTTGTGTAAAAAAGTTTTTCCTCACATCCCCCCCTTTACCTCTTGCCCAAAACCTTATATCTGTGCCCCCTAGTCCTTGTACCATCAACTAGGTATTAGAAAGGCTGGCTTTACTTAAAGTAGATAAGTCACCAGGAGTGGATGGGATGCATCCTCGGATGCTGAGGGAATTGAGGGAGGAAATTGTGGAGGTACTGGCCATAGTATTCCAATCCTCCTTAGATTCGGGGGTGGTGCCAGAGGACCGGAGAATGGCAAATGTTACACCATTGTTCAGAAAAGGGTGTAAAGATAATCCCAGCAACTACAGGCCAGTCAGTTTCACCTCGGTAGTGGGGAAACTTTTAGAATCAGTAATCAGGGACAAAATTAACAGTCACTTGGACAAGTGTGGATTAATTAAGGAACGCCAGCATGGATTTGTTAATCAAATCGTGTTTAACTAACTTGATTGAATTCTTGATGAAGTAACAGAGGGTTGATGAGGGTATTGCAGTTGATGCAGTGTACATGGATTTCCAAAAGGCGTGTGACAAAGTGCCACATAATAGGTTTGTCAGCAAAGTTGAAGCCCATGGAATAAAAGGGACAGTGGCAGCATGGATATGGAATTGGCTAAGTGATGGGAAACAGTATTGGTGAACAGTTTTTCAGAATGGAGGGTGTACAATGGTGTTCGCCAGGGGTCGGTATTAGGACCACTGCTTTTCTTGATGTATATTAATGACTTGGACGTGGGTATACAGGGCACAATTTCAAAATTTGCAGATGAAACAAAACTTGGAAGTATAGTGAACAGTGAGGAGGATAGTGATAGACTTCAAGAAGAAATAGACAGGCTGGTGAAATGGGCGGACACAAGGCAGATGAAATGTCATGCAGAAAAGTGCGAAGTGATACATTTTGGTATGAGGAATGAGGAGAGGCAATATAAACTAAAGGGTCCAGTTCTCAAGTGGGTGCATGAACAGAGAGACCTGGGGGTATATGTGCATAAATCGTTGAAGGTGGCAGGGCAGCTTGAGAAAGCGGTTAGAAAAGCATACGGGATCCTAGGCTTCATAAATAGAGACATAGAGTACAAAAGTTATGATGAAGCTTTATAAAACACTGGTTCAGCCTCAACTGAAGTATTGTGTCCAATTCTGGGCACCGCACTTTAGGAATGATGTGAAGGCCTTAGAGAGGGTGCAAAAAAGATTTACGAGAAACATTCTAGGGATGAGGGACTTCAGTTATGTGGATTGACTTGAGCAGTTGGGGTTGTTCTCCTTCGAGCAGAGAAGGTTGAGAGGAGATTTAATAGAGGTGTTCAAAATCATGAGGGGCCTAGACAGAGAGAAACTGTTCCCATTGGCGGAAGGGTCGAGAACCAGAGGACACACATTTAAGGTGATTGGCAAAAGAACCAAAGGTGACATGAGGAAAATCTGTTTTAGGCAGCGAGTGGTTAGGATATGGAATGCACTGCCTGAAAAGGTGGTGGAGGCAGGCTCAATCGTGGCTTTCAAAAGGGAATTGGATAAGTACCTGAAGGAAAAATATTTGCAGGACTACGGGAAAGGGCGGGGGAATGGAACGAGCTGAAGTGCTCTTGCAGAGAGCCGGCACAGGCTCAACGGGCCGAATGGTGGTCTGTGCTGTAACCATTCTATGATCTTCTCCAAAAGATGGTATTTCTGACAATACAGTACTCCCTCAGCAGTGCACTGAAGATTCAGACAAGATTACGTGCTCATCTTGGAGCGGGGCTCAACCCACAGCCTTCTGACTCAAATGCATTTACGACTTAGTTAAAATTAAGATACAGAAGAAAATATTGGGTGTTCTTATCAGATAATTCTCTCAACCTTCCATGTTGTGTTGTAACTTGCACACTTAAACCTCATTAATTCAAATCTCTTACTACAGCATACTATCCTTTAGCCCAGCTTAAGTTCAATGATGAGCCCTGAAATTGCAAGGCTCTACTCCCAAATGGAGTCTCACCCAATGATAGTGTCACATGCAGAGGTAAGCACATCTAGTGTGCGGTGTGCCCTGGAGTGGAGTCTCTCACTTTTCAGGGCTACAGTCTTGGAGAAGCTCAAGGCGCTAACAATTTCTTTTGGCCCGATTGAATATGCAGGTGGAATGGGGTAAATTTGGCGAGGACCGTGTGGCTGTAACACAAACCACCTGATTTTGTATCTGTTCTGCCCAGGCAATACTTTACACCCAAGCACGAAGAAGGAATGTCTTCCCTAATGTGCCTTCCATCTTAAAGTCTTACAAGTACCAGGAATCCAAAGTTCTCAGCACTAAACTCCAGCCAACTCCGAATTGGTCAAATGTTTCATACCCAGAATTGTCTCTGGGTATGGTAGTGGGAGAGAAAACTCTGGGTTTATTCAAGAGGCTGTTGGATGTTGTAATGGGATTGCAGGTTTCTGTGGAAGGATGCACAGAGCGGGATTAAAATGGAGTGTACTTAGTGTTTTATTTGGGAATTTGAAAAGAGTGGGAATTTCTGGTAAGTAGTAGATGTAAAAAGTGAAATTTAGTTTAACATTTTGATTTTAACCTAGAACTTTAAAAACTGTAGTTAACAGAAGCTGCCTGCCAGTGGCAGTTAACTGTCAGTCAGCTGTAAGCGTTTGTCTTGAATAGGTGCTAATCACAGGGAGCAGGGGAGCTGAGTCATCACTTGTAAATTGGGTGAGGCTCCTCGTGTGTAAAAGTAAACATCTCTGCAGAGCAGAGTGGGATTAAAACGGAATGTACTCAAATAGTGTTTTATTTGAGAATTTGCAAAGAGTGGGAATTGGAGAAGAGGGGGAAGGAGTTGCTGCTTTCTGCCTCCACTACTTGTACTGCTTTGTGTTACAGGGAGATATTTAATTTCAGTACCCATAACTTAATCTAGATCAAGTAAGTAGTCAAGAAACTACACTAAGTTATCTAATTACAAATTTAATTAATTAAAACATTGGTTTTAAATAAAACAAAGTAAACGTTCGTCTCTTTAGAGGATGAGACTGGGGAATTAATAATGGGAAATAGAGAAATGGCAGAAACTCTAAACAATTATTTTGGATTGGTCTTCACAGTAGAAGACAGTAAAAACATCCCAATAATAATAGATAATCAAGGGACTATAGGGAGGGAGGAACTTAAAACAATCTCTATCACTAGAGAAAAAGTACTAGGCAAACTAATGGGGCTAAAGGCCGATAAGTCCCTGGACCTGATGACCTGCATCCCAGGGTCTTAAAAGAAGTGGCTGCAGAGATAGTGGATGTGTTGGTTGTAATCTACCAAAATTCCCTGCAGATTGGAAAACCGCAAATGTAACGCCACTATTCAAGAAAGGAGGGAAACAGAAAGCGGGAAACTATAGGCCAGTTAGTCTAACATCCGTCCTTGGGAAAATGCTGGAATCCACTATGAAGGAGGTAATAGCAGGACATTTAGAAAATCATAAGACAATCAAGCAGAGTCAACATGGTTTTTATGAAAGGGAAATCGTGTTTGACAAATTTGCTGGAGTTCTTTGAGGATGTAACAAACGGTGGATAAAGGGGAACCAGTAGATGTGGTGTATTTGGATTTCCAGAAGGCATTCGATAAGGTGCCACATAAAAGGTTACTGCACAAGGTAAGAGCGCACGGGATTGAGGGTAATATATTGGCATTGATAGGGGATTGGTTAACTAACAGAGAGTCGGGATCAATGCGTCGTTTTCCGGTTGGCAATCAGTAACTAGTGGGGTGCCACAGGAATCAGTGCTGGGGCCTCAACTATTTACAATCTATATTAATGACTTGGATGAAGGGACCGAGTGTACTGTAGCCAAATTTGCTGATGATACAAAGATAGGTGGGTTAGCAAGTTGTGAGGAGGACACAGAGTCTGCAAAGGGATATAGATAGGCTAAGTGAGTGGGCAAAAATTTGGCAGATGGAGTATAATGTGGGAAAATGTGAGGTTATCCACTTTGAAAGGAAGAATGAAAAACAAATTATTATTTAAATGGAGTGAGACGACAAAATTCTGCGGTACAAAGGGATCTGGGGGTCCTAGTACATGAAACACAAAAAGTTAGCATGCAGGTACAGCAAGTAATTAGGAAGGCTAATGGAATGTTGGCCTTTATTGCAAGGGGTATGGAGTATCAAAATAGGGAAGTCTTGCAACTGTACTGGGCGTTGGTGAGACCGCACCTGGAGTACTGCGTACAGTTTTGGTCTCCATATTTAAGGAAGGATGTACTTGCATTGAAGGCAGTGCAGAGAAGGTTCACTAGGTTGATTCCTGGGATGAAAGGGTTGACGTATGATGAAAGGTTGAGCAGGTTAGGCCTATATTCATTGGAGTTTAGAAGAATGAGATCTTATTGAAACATATAAGATTCTGAGGGGGATGTTTCCCCTAGTGGGGGTATCTAGAACTAGGGGGCATAGTTTCAGAATAAGGGGTCACCCATTTAAGATGGAGATGAGAAATTTCTTCTCTCGGAGGGTCGTGAATCTTTGGAATTCTCTATCCCAGAGAGCTGTGGAGGCGGAGTCATTGAATATATTCAAGGCAGAGATTGACATTTGAACTACAAGGGAGTCAAGGGGTATGGGGAGAGAGCGGGAAAGTGGTATTGAGGCCAAGATTGTATCAGCCATGATCTTATTGAATGGCGGAGCAGGTTCGAGGGGCCGATTGGCCTACTCCTGCTCCTGTTTCTTATGTTCTTATAAAACAAGGTCATATAGGGGCGGCGCAGACACGATGGGCCGAAGGGCCTCTTTCTGTGCTGTAAAACTCTATGATATAGGGATGACAGTACAGGTGGTGTGCTGCAACTGCAGCATGTGTGAGTTTGTGGAGAGCATTGTGATCCCAGGCAACCACGTTTGCAGTAAGTGCCTGCATCTTGAGGAACTTTAGCTCAAGAGTTTTTGAGCTGGAGTCTGAGGTGCAGACATTGCGGGTCATCAGGGATAGGGAGAGTTACCTGGACACTTTGATCCAGGAGGCAGTCACACCCCTTAGGTTAGGTAGTGGTACAAGTCTGGTTAGTGGTCAGGGACAGTAGGGTGTGACTGCAACTCGGGCAGGTAAGGGGACCCCAGGTGCAGTGCTGGAGGAGTCTCAGCCTTTGCCCTTGTCCAACAGGTATGAGGTTCTTGCTGCCTGTGTGGATGAGGGAAAAGTCTGCAGGATGGATGAGGCAGGAGACCATTCAAGTGGGGGGAGAGAACGGGATTTAAACTAATGAGGGGGGGTGTGGTTGGGATGATTCAGGAAAGTGTAAATTTAAAAGCAGCGAGAGAATTGTCAAGGCTCTAGAGCAGAGTAGTTTGCGGTAAAAATAAGCAGAGTGTGTCAGGAAGGGACAGAGAGTAACAAAGGTAATAAGGCATCAGTGACTAAGGTGACATCAAAATAAAATAGAAATAGAAGTAAATCAAAGGTAAAGGCACTATATTTGAATGCGCGAAGCATTCACAACAAAAAAGATGAATCAATAGCTCAGATAGAAATGAATAGGTTTGATCTAATAACCATTACGGGGATGTGGTTGCAATGTGGCCAAGGTTGGGAACTAAATATTCCAGAATACTTAACTTTTAGAAGAGGTAGGCAAAATGGAAAAGGAGGAGCCCTGATAATAAAGGACAGGAGAGAGAAAGGATCTTGGCTCTGAAAATCAATAAGTAGAATGAGTTTGGGTGGAGCTAAGAATCAGCAACAGGCAGAAAACATTGGTGGGAATTGTTTATAGGCCCCCAAACAGTAGTTGTAATGTAGGGAAGAGTATAAATCAGGAAATTAGCAGTGCATGTAACAAGGTTTATACAGTAATCATGGGGGACTTTAACCTACATATAGACTGGGCAAACCAAATTTGCAGTAATAGTGTGGAGGACGAATTCATGGAACGTATGCAAGATAGTTTTCTAGATCAGTATGCTGAGGAACCAATTAAGGAACAGGCTATTTTAGATCTAGTATTGTGCAATGAGAAAAGGTTAATAACCTTGTAGTAAAGGGACCTTTAGGGAGGAGTGACCATAATATGATAGAATTTTATATTGAGTTTGAAAGTGATTTAGTTAAATCCGAAACTAGGGTTTTAAATTTAAACCAAGCAAACTACGTAGGTATGAGGGGCGAGTTGGCTAAGGCAGATTGGGAAACTACATTAAAAGGTATGATGGTAGAGAAGCATTTAAAGATTTCATACATAATTTACAACAAATATACATTCCTTTAAAGCACAAAAACCTTTCAGGAAAAGTGGTCCAACCATGACTAACGAGAAGTTAAAGATAGTATTAGATCAAATAAAGAGGCTTATAATATTGCCAAAAAGAGTAGTAAGCCTGAGGATTGGGAGGATTTTTAGAATTCAACAAAGGAGGACCAAGAAATTGATAAAGAAAGGGAAAATAGAATATGAGAGTAAACTAGCGAGAGACATAAAAACAGTCTGTAAAAGCTTCTATGACCATTACAACCTCAAAAAATACTAACAGATTAGTCAAATATGATTTCCCTTGCATAAATCCATGGTGACTCTGCCCAATCCTATTATTATTTCCTAAGTACCCCACCTGTGACAGAGACTGTAGGTCCCACATTGGATTCACCAGTCACCTGATAACTCATTTTTAGTGTGGAAGCAAGTCATCCTAAGAAGAAGAAGGTATGTAAAAAGGAAAAGATTACCAAAAGTAAATGTGGGTCCCTTACTGACTGAGGCAGGAAAAATTATAATGGGGAATAAGGAAATGGCAGAGAAAGTCGGGAAGGAGGCGGGACTACAACTTTCGGGTTGTAGTCCCGCCTCCATTGAGATGCAGCCAATCCACACGATTTTCACTTGATTGTCCTTGTTGAGCCTGCCCAGCAGGCCAATTAAGGGCCACCCGGCAACAGGTGATGTCAGAGACTGAAATTTCATCTGTCAAGATGTGTTGACAGATGAAATATCAGTGTTTCACAGCTGTTTGTCAAACACTGACAGTCTTATTTCTAATCTGGGTCCTTCTACGCAGACTCAGAAATCTCGCCGGCACTGAAAGCTGCAGGCTGTCACTTGACAGCTCGCAGCCATTCTGCTTTCTGTGCCGGCTGAATGATGGACTCCCGAAACCTAGAGGAAGAAAGGCTATAAAGGTAAGTACAGGTAATTTAAACTTCTTTACACACTTTAGACACACCAAACACACTTACCTTTGCATTCATGCACCCATCACTCACCTGAACACCGACATCTCGACCCCTCCAAGTCCTACGGCCCGACTCCTCTAAATTGGCGTGGTTTGGAGCCGTCGGGAATCCTACACGACAACCTTCAAAATGGGGATTAGGCTAAGAACTGCCTGTTAACTACCTGTTAACAGGCAGTTAATTGGCACTAATCCCTTCCCACCTCGGGTCGGCAGGTCCCAGTGCGGGGCGGGTAGCCACCTCCTTTGAAACTTACATGGAGGCGGGTTTTGGGTGGGATGGTGTCGGGAACTCCGAATTCGGGATTTTAGCCCCCCGCACGCCTAAAAGCTCGCCTCACAGCACACTGAAAATCGACCCCTTTGTGTCTGTCTTCACAGAAGAAGACGCAAAAAACTTCCCAGAAATAGTGGGGGACCAAGGGTCCAGCGAGAATGAGGAAATTAAAGAAATTAGTAAAACAAAAGTAAAATTAATGGGACTGAAAGCCGATAAATCCCCTGGACCTGATGGCATACATCCTAGGGCTTTGAAAGAGGTGGCTATAGAAATAGTGGATGCATTGTTTGTCATTTTCCAAAATTCCATAGATTCTAGAACGATTCTCACGGATTGGAAGGTAGTAAATGTAACCCCACTATTTAAGAAAGGAGGGAGAGAGAAAACGTGGAACTACAGACCAGTTAGCCTCACATCATTAGCCAGGAAAATGCTAGAATCTTAACGGTACTTAGGAAATATTAATAGGATTGGGCAGAGTCGACATGGATTTATGCAAGGGAAATCACGTTTGATGAATCTGTTAGAATTTTTTGAGGTTGTAACTAGCGGACCTGCAAGGAGTCAGCAGCAGCGAGGAGGCATAAATACAGCGGGAGGCTGAGGACAGCGCGGACCTGTGAGGAGTCGGCAGCAGCAAGGAGGCAGATACAAATCAGGCGAATTCCAAAAGAACAGCAAAATCAAGGAGTGATGTCACAGGACTGCAGGAACGAGTCCGAGAGCAGGAGCAGTCAAACAACAACAACTGCGAAACCGCTAAAGTGACGTCACAACCAGGGAAGGAGCTGATTGGTAAGTAGGACCTGGTGAGTATTTCTACAGTCCAGTCGTTAAAGTAAGGTCTCTAGTTTAGAGTAAGTAGTGTTTAAAGGGAAGTAAGGTCCCTAGTGTATTTAATATTCTTTAATTTAAAGGGAGTAAATTAAGGGTAGGACAGGACATGGCAGGGCAGCTCGGCAGCGTGGAGTGCTCCTCCTGTGCTATGTGGGAAGTCAGGGACACTTTCGGTGTCCAGGGCGAACACGTGCAGGAAGTGTCCAGCTGCAGCTACTCGAAATCCGTGTTTCGGAGCTGGGGCTGCAGCTGGAGTCACTGGAGCATCCGCGAAGCTGAGATCTTCGTGGATAGCACATTTAACGAGATGGCCACACCGCAGGTAAAGAGTGCACATGCAGACAGGGAATGGGTGACCGCCAGACAGAGTAAAAGAACTGGGAAGGTAGTGCAGGAGTCCCCTGGGTCCATCTCCCTCCAACAGATTTTTTCAGTTTTGGATACTGCTGGGGGAGATGGTTTCTCGGGGTAATGCAGCAACAGCCAAGTCCGTGGCACTACGAGTGGCTCAGCTGCACAGGAGGGGAGGTAAAAGAGTGGGAGAGCAACAGTGATAGGGGACTCTATCGTAAGAGGAACAGATAGACGTTTCTGTGGCCGCAGACGTGACTCCAGGATGGCATGTTGCTTCCATGGTGCCAGGGTCAAGGATGTTACTGAACGGATACAGGGTATTCTGAAGGGGAAGGGCGAACAGTCAGAGGTCGTGGTTCACATTGGTACCAACGACATAGGTAGAAAGAGGGAATGAGGTCCTGCAACAAGAATTTAGGGAGCTAGGTAGCAGATTAAAAAGCAGGACCTCAAAGGTTATAATCTCTGGGTTACTCCCGGTGGCACGTGCTAGTGAGTACAGTAATCCCTCCCCAACCACGGGAGATATGTCCCTGAAAACCCCCGTGGTTAGTAAAACTGTGGTTGGCAAATATAGTATAAATGTTCAAATTACACAATAAAAAGAATATAAAAACAATAAAATCATGTTATTTACCTTAATCCTAAGTTTAAAACTGCATATACGCAAAATTCACTGCCGCGGTTGGCAAAAGTTATCGCAGAGAGGAAACATGTATATTTGAAATCCGTGTATGGCAAAACCGCGTTTGGGGCGGGATTCCTGTATAGGAATAGGAGGATAGAGCAGATGAATGCGTGGCTAAAGAGTTGGTGCAGGAGGGAGGGCTTTAGTTTCCTGGATCACTGGGTCTGCTTCTGGGGAAGGTGGGACCTGTACAAGTCGGACGGGTTGCACCTGAACCAGAAGGGAACCAACATCCTGGCGGGGAGGTTGCTAGTACTGTTGTGGGGGGGTTTAAACTAACTCGGCAGGGGGATGGGATACAAAGTGGAGCTATAGTAGAGGGTGGTGCACAGCCAAATATAGAAGAAAAACAAGTCAGCCTGGAAGGCAGAGCAAATATGTAATGGCACAAGGGAGTATGGCAATGCTAGATGGTATTTAATTTAATGCAAGGAGTCTTGCGAGTAAGGCAGATGAATTGAAGGTGTTGTTGAACACATGGGAGTATGATATTGTTGCTATAACAGACATGGTTGAGGGAGGGGCAGGACTGGCAGCTGAATATTCCGGGGTATAGAATCTTCAGGCGAGACGGGGGTGTAAAAGAGGAGGGGGTGTCGCAATATTAATCAAGGAGTCAATTACTGCTGTAAGGAGGGATGATATCTTAGCAGGTTCCTCCAATGGGGCCATATGGGTAGAACTTAAACACAAAAAGGGGGCAAGCACTTTGCTGGGAGTGTACTACAGGTCCCCAAACAGTCAGGGGGAGATAGAGGAACAGATATGTAGGCAAATCTCAGAGAAGTGTCGAAATAATAGGGTAATAATAGTGGGGGATTTCAACTTTCCCAATATTAACTGGGATAGTCAGAGTGTTAGAGGGTGCGGAATTCTTAAAGTGCATCCAGGAGAGCTTTTTGAGCCAGCATGTAGAAAGTCCTACAAGAGAGGGGGCGGTACTGGACCTAATTAGGGAATGTAGCTGGGCAAGTGATAGAAGTGTCAGTAGGAGAGCATTTTGGTGACAGTGACCATAATTCGGTGAGATTTAAGGTAGTCATGGAAAAGGACAAAGATGGACCGGAAATAAAGGTTCTAAATTGGGGGAAGGCTGATTTTAATATGATAAGGCAGGATCTGGCCAAAGTGGACTGGGATCAGCTACTTGTAGGAAAATCCACATTAGAGCAGTGGGAGTCGTTCAGAAAGGAAATAGAGAGAGTACAGCACCAACATGTTCCCGTAAAGGTCAAGGGTTGGACCAACAAGTCCAGGGAACCCTGGATGTCAAGGGATATACAAGAATGGATTAGGAAAAAAAGGGAGGCTTTTGGCAGATACAAAGGACTAAAAACAGTGGAAGCCCTAGAGGAGTATAGAAAGTGCAGGGGGGTACTTAAAAAGAAATTAGGAGAGCGAAGAGGGGGCATGAAAAAACACTGGCGGGCAAAATAAAGGAAAATCCCACGATGTTTTATAAGTATATTAAGGGCAAGAGGATAACCAGGGAAAGAGTAGGGCCTATTAGGGACCAAAGTGGCAATCTTTGTGTAGAGCCGGAAGATGTAGGTGAGGTTTTAAATGAATATTTTGCATCTGTGTTCACTATGGAGAAGGACGATGTAGGCATAGAAATCAGGCAGGGGGATTTGTGATATACTTGAACAAATTCGTATTGAGAGGGAGGAGGTACCAGCGGTTTTAGTGGGCTTAAAAGTGGATAAATCCCCTGACCCAGACGAGATGTATCCCAGGCTGCTGTGTGAGGCAAGGGAAGCGATTGCAGGGGCTCTGACACAAATTTTCAGAACCTCTCTGGCCACAGGGGAGGTGCCAGAGGAATGGAGGACAGCCAATGTAGTACCATTATTCAAGAAGGGTAGTAGGGATAAACCAGGGAATTACAGGCCAGTGAGCCTAAAATCAGTGGTAGGCAAACTATTGGAAAAAATTCTGAGGGACAGAATTAGTCTCCACTTGGAGAGGCAAGGATTAATCAGGGATAGTCAGCATGACTTTTTCAGGGGGAGATGATGTCTAACCAATTTGATTGTGAATTTTTCGAGGGGGTGACTAGGTGTGTGGATGAGCGTAGTGCAGTTGATGTAGTCTACATGGACTTCAGTAAGGCTTTTGACAAAGTCCCACATGGGAGACTGGTCAAGAAGGTAAGAGCCCATGGGATCCAGGGCAATTTGGCACATTGGATCCAAAATTGGCTTAGTGGCAGGAGGCAGAGGGTGATGGTCGAAGGTTTTTGTGACTGGAAGCCTGTGTCCAGTGGTGTACTGCACCGCAGGGATCGGTGCTGGGTCCTTTGCTGTTTGTAGTGTACATTAATGATTTAGATATGAATGTAGGAGGTATGATCAGTAAGTTCACAGATGACACAAAAATTGGTGGAGTGGTAAATAGCGAGGAGGGAAGCTACAGGACGATATAGACGGGTTGGTCAGATGGGCAGAACAGTAGCAAATGGAACTTAACCCTGAAAAGTGTGAGGTGATGCATTTTGGGAGGACTAACAAGGCAAGGGAATACACAATGAATGGTAGGACCCCAGGAAGGACAGAGGATCAGAGAGACCTTGGTGTGCATGTACATAGATCCCTGAAGGCAGCAGGACAGGTAGATAAGGTGGTTAAAAAGCCATATGGGATACTTGCCTTCATTAACCGTGGCATAGAATATATGAGCAGGGAGGTTATGATGGAGCTGTACAAAACGCTAGTTAGGCCACAGCTGGAGTACTGTGTGCAGTTCTGGTCGGCACACTATAGGAAGGATGTGATTGCTTTGGAGAGGGTGCAGAGGAGATTCACCAGATTGTTACCTGGGCTGGAGCGCTTCAGCTATGAAGAGAGTCTGGACAGGCTGGGGTTGTTTTCCTTAGAAAGGAACTTTTCCCCTTAGCAGAGGGGTCAATAACCAGGGGGCATAGTTTCAATGTAAGGGGCAGCAGGTTTAGAGGGGATTTGAGGAAAAACTTTTTCACCCAGAGGGTGGTTGGAATCTGGAACTCACTGCCTGAAAGGGTGGTAGAGGCAGGAACCCTCAACATTCAAGAAGCATTTAGATGAGCACTTGAAACGCCATAGCATACATGGCTACGGACCAAGTGCTGGAAAATGGGATTAGAATAGACAGGGCTTGATGGCTGGCGCGGACACGATGGTCTGAAGGTCCTCTTTCTGTGCTGTATAACTCTATGACTCTATAATAGATGGATGTGGTGTATTTGGATCAAGAGTTTATTAAACAAAATTGGGGCTCATGGGATTGGGAGTAATATACTAGCATGGATTGAGGATTGGTTAACGGACAGAAAACAGAGAGTAGGAATAAACTGGTTATTTTCCGGTTGGCAGGCTGTAACTAGTGAGGTACCGCAAGGATCAGTGCTTGGGCCTCAGCTATTCACAATCTATATCAATGATTTGGATGAGGGGACCAAATGTAATATATCTAAATTTGCTGATGATGCAGAGCTGGGTGGGAATGCTGTGAGGACGATGCAAAGAGGTTTCAAGGGGATATAGACAAGCTGAGTGAGTGGGCAAGAACATGGCAAATGGAATATAATGTGGAGAAATGTGATGTTATCCACTTTGGTAGGAAAAACAGAGAAGCAGAGTTTTTAAATGGTGAGAGATTGAGAAATGTTGGTGTTCAGAGGGACCTGGGTGTCCGTGTGCACGAATCACTGAAAGTTAACATGCAGGTACAGCAAACATATAGGAAAGCAACTGTTATGTTGGCCTCTTTATTACAAGAGGATTAGAGTATAAGAGTTAAGACGTCTTACTGCAATTATATCGGGCCCTGATGAGACCACACCAGGATTATTGTGTACAGCTTTGGTCTCCTTACCTAAGGAAGGATATAGTTGCCATAGAGAAAGTGCAACGAAGGTTCACCAGACTGGTTCCTGGGATGGGGGCATTGTCGTATGAGGAGAGATTGAGTAGACTAGGTATATTCTCTAGAGTTTAGAAGAATGAGAGCTGATCTCATCGAAACATGCAAAATTCTTACAGGGCTCGAAAGGGTAGATGCAGGTAGGATATTTCCCCTGGCTGGGGAGTCTAGAACCAGGGGTCACATTCTCAGAATAAGGGGTCGGCCATTTAGGATTGAGATGAGAAATTTCTTCACTCAGAGGGTGGTGAATCTTTGGAATTCTCTACCCCAGAATGCTGTGAAGGCTCAGTCATTGAGCATATTCAAGACAGAAATCAATAGATTTTTTGATATTAAGGGAATCAAGGAATATGGGGATAGTGCAGGAAAGTGGAGCTGAGGTAGAAGATCAGCCATGATCTTATTGAATGGCGGAGCAGGCTCGAGGGGACAAATGGCCTACTCCTGCTCCTATTTCTTATGTCCTTATGATGAGCTAGATGGGCTGAATGACCTCTGTTTTTGGAGAGACCACAAATGGCAGATGATCAATGTACTGGCAATATTGATTCCCAGAGGACGTTACAAGCGCCTTTTCTTTACTGCATGTCATTCATCACTGTATAGAATGCACTGAAGGAGCTCTGTAAATGATTTAGGGCTGAGATTAAGCACATAATATTCCCCCATCCCCCAACCCTTCACCTGCCTCCTAATGGTGCTGAGTCTTGATACGGTTCCAGAGCCACTGGCAGCCCAGCAATACTTTACCCAAATGGGTGTTTTTCATATTTGTGCATAGATGATGGCCAGGCTATTCAACTGTAGATGGCTCACCATGAAATGCTAACCCATCCTCCAGTCACACATTCCAGCTAGACTGATTAGATTGTAATTGGGATTAGGAACCCTGGCTGTTTCTGTTATTCCCTCTGCTTACCCTGGTGCACTGATGCTACTCATAGTTTCCCAACTGCTGCCTCACCTTTTGTCACCAAACTCCGCACATACTGGGGATCAAGCCCAGAACCTTCACCCACAAGGCCAACCAGAGCCATCATTAATTTATTTCACTCCTTTAAAACAATGGCTTTTTGGTACTATATTGAAACAAAAGCTGAAAGACAACTAGGAAGAGAAATAAACCCTATGTTCCAATAATTGGTTTAACCAGCTGGATATCTGCCCTTTCACCTCTATAAATACTGTGCAGTAATATGGATAGTTCATCATTGTTCAGTCTCTTTATTGAAGAATTACAGGAAGTCAAAATCATAATGGAAGATGTGCTGAGGTTAACAATATCAAGAAGACTGTCAGAAATTGGCAGAGAACACCCTGATGTATTTAAAATGCCCAACATCACTCTGTATTTAGAATGGATCAGGTTTGGAATTGAACGTTTAACTCCAGGTCACTGTGCTTTAATGATCTTTCTTGGCAGTGAATCTGTAGTATTGGAAACTACACTGTTCCACTTTGTAAAAACAAATGCAGTAGAGATCTGGAACTTTACGAAAAATATTGTTGAAGCAATAATGAAAGGGTAAGGGATTAAAGTGTACAGGAAAAAAATCATTCTTGGGATGTGGGTGTCGCTGGTAAGGCTGGCATTTATTGCCATCCCTAGTTGACCTTGAGAAGGTGGTGGTGAGCCGCCGCCTTGAACCGCTGCAGTCCGTTTTGTGAAGGTGCTTCCACAATGCATTTAGGTAGGAAGTTCCAAGATTTTGACCCAGTGACGATGAAGAAACAGCAATATATGTCCAAATCAGGATGGCTGAATCCTTCAGTTAAGTTTTCCATTCACTTTATTGGACCTGTTTGACTCACTAAAAACTGACGGGGTTATTTTTATCTTCACCGCTAGGCCATTACAGAACACGTCTGTTTTTAGTTGAATTGAAATTCATGGAACTAAAATTGGGCATGTTCTGCAATGAGCAACAATCCATCCACTCAGTTGCAATCCAAGTGATGATGTTGAAAATTACCACCTGAGAATCATAAAGATTATTTACAACACCTAAAGGACATTGGTAGGGGGTTTGGTGTGTGGCGTGTGCCCAGTCAGCTCTGCCCCTGACTGTCTCTGAGCGGGTCGAATCGCTGCACACCCCCTGGGTTCTAGACACCGGACTTAGGTACAGGCGGCGATACAGAAAACGAGTAGACAAGTGGTTCGGTGCAAGAAAACCATAATTTTTATTAAAGACAGTATAAAACACAATACTGAGAATTACTAAGCTGATTACAGGCATATAAAAATATACACTTATATGGGAATGGGGAACACACGGCACATCAAGGGAAACAAATACATTAAAAATCCCCTTATCCTTAACCCACCCCCTATACCTAGCTAGATTAAGCTGAGTGGCCAGGGATTTATGCTCACCAATTCGAAACCTGTTGACTTTTAAAGGTTGTGACTTTGGGGTCCGTTCTTGCTGTCCTTTGGGGTGTCTCGTCGCCACGTGGCCACAGGGCGCAGCGGTGGAGTTGTTTATGCGAATCACCCTCCTTTTCCTCAGCTAATGTCGTCGATTCGTGTCTTCGTCTTCTTCCTCAGGCGGTTTAGTTGCTGACGAGTTTTTAAAACTGTTGGGGCTCGGTTGGCGGTTTATATTGTCAAACTGATTTTACTACCCATTCTTTGAACACCAGTTTATTCGTCATGGACACTGCTATCCATGCTTGAAACGCCAGTTTATTCGTCAAACGCCAGCTTATAACTAGGCGTTTGGCCCCCAATGCGTCTTTCCGCTGCCCTTCTCTGCCTTTATCGGTTTACCGTATTCTTCATCTCGTCTCGTCTCGTCTGCCCGTTTGTGTCCTGTGTGTTTTTGAACTCTGGTCTTGTTCTCCTCCCGCGTTGGACCCTTGGTATAGTAATGGGTGTCCTTGGTGTTGAGCGGCACGGGGAGCGAGAAGAGAGCCCACCACGAGGCCAGGGCACGAGAACAAGAGGCAGAAGGCCAACGATAAGAGGCAAGAGCAAGAGAGCGATCACTACCGATGGGCCTACAATTATACCCAGTTCTTCACTCCTTATCTGCGTGCCAAATCAGGTCAGTCCTTTGTCTAACTTTTGGCAGGCTTTTTTTAAATGATTACAGCCATTTACTTTAACGACTTCTGGAGTGGTTGTCTCCGTGTTTAATGGCTTCGATGACCTGGCTGTTTGTCATTTATGAAACTTAATTGTCCTCATCCTGGCTTGATGACTACTGTGAGGTGTTACCGATTAAATATGCAGAAACCTAATGGCCTCGATTTAGGCCCATTCTAACCTGATCTGTTTCAAGGTGAATGAATGCATATTCTGTGTTTGCTTTAGCTGTCTGGCTCCACAAAGTCTCTTCGCAGATTCATGCATTTTAGGTTTCGTTTCAGGCTTTGAAAAAGTGCCTGCCTTTTCTGCAGGGCCTTGCTTTTAAAATCCTGTGCTTTTGGTCACGAGGTTGCAGAAGCTATTTTGGGTACCCTTTTTACCAACTTGTCCATACAGGGTCCCTTTATCCATAACTTTTGGGGAATGTGGGAATTTTGAGAACCCTACACTCCCCCTGTTGATACTAAACTCGCTTTAAGTATCATCCTGACAAGGTGAGCAAAATTTCCGACCCTTCATAGTCAATCTCCCCTGTAATTACCTATCTATGATCCCACGACACATGCATTTCCCATTCTGTAAAAATGTAGTGTACATAAGCATACATAGACAGATTACAGGTGTTTACACACATCCAAGCATGGAGGGGATCCAACATCCCTGCACCACTTGGTACACATCATCTTTATTAAAAACAACAAATCGAAAAATCTTTATTGAAAATAACAAAAGAACATAAAAAAACAACAATCTTTATTCAATACCACAAACAAAAAAATTCAAACAGGAGTATCTCCCTCCACCTTAACATAATGTTCTTTCCACGTCCTTTGGTTTCAGAATTCTAGTATTTGGCCTTTTCCCTTGCACTGAGTGCACACTAGGTACAATACTATCCCCAGCTGGCAAACCACGAGAATGTGGGAAGCCAGTCTGATCCACGAAGGGACCTCTCTATTCTCAAAAATGTCCCACCAGGGTGGAACTACAATATCCAATATCTTGGCCCCTATCTCTACTGTTTTCTGCTCCAGAGTGTAAAAATGTTTCTGTGAAACTATAACTGCTTTGAGTATTTTGGTGAGATGTTCTGGGAGAGGGGGGATTTCGTAGCCGAAATGCGCTACATACTTTTGTAGATTGGTGAAATTCTCCTTTACAGTGAGGTGAATGGGGACAATTCGTTCCTGGGCCACTTGAACTTCTGCCTCGGGTTTAAAGCAGAAACTGCTGTCACTTACCGGACACCAGCTATGCTGTCCATGCTGGTAGTGGGGCGCTCCCGTGGTGACACAATATGTCCCACCTATATATGCTACCTGTGGGGGAACATGGCCTTGTGCCATTGCCTCCATGGTACAATTTATAGGTTTTGCGCCAGCAGCTCTGAACCCGTACTGTGGTTTTGAATAGGCGTTCAAGTGCTGGGGGCACAGGATTATGTGTGCTCCGGCACCCCAAAAGGTCAGTACCTGTCATAGCGTGCTCCCACTTTATGACATAAGGTGGGACCGCTGTGAAACGGATGTGTGCATCCCCTTGAATGACTCCAATGTTCACTACCCTGTATACCGGCGTGGGTCGGGCTGTCCTACCCATGACCGGCATCCTAATTACTATACCCATGATTGTGTGGTTTGACCGTCCACAACCTACTGGGACTGGGTAGGCCTCAGAAGCTAGCCGGAGTTGGCACGGGCTTAATGCATTCTCAAACGGATGGAGGGCTGCGAGGTGCTTGTTGCTGATCCAGGAGGGGACTAAACCCTGTTTGAAATCCTCCAGATTACTGCGGCCCTCGCCCAGCAACCATGCCCGTACAGCACGCACACCTCGTTCTGCGCAGCCTGATCTGAAGCATTTCTGTCCTCCCTTTATGAGGGCGTTTACGGTCTTTGCGTGCTTCTCCAGCTCGGCTATAATTTGTTTTAAATGGACTGTCATGGCCTGGTCCTCGTGTAACTCCGAGCCCACTACTTTGTTCTCATCCATCAAGATTTTCTTTAACTGTGTTTTTAAACCGTTTATCTGGGTCTGTAATTCTATATTATCTAAATTGTTGATGACAGAGGACCCTGTGTTGAATGCAGTAAAAACATCATTCCATGCTCCCCTTCTTTGCCTCCCCACATTACCCAAAACTCATGATGTGTGGTGTACAGTTCGGTTTTGTCAACATTGGCGAAATCGAACTCGTAACATTTTCTAAACATCTCCTTTAATAGGGCCTGGTATAACTGCTCTGTCTCTTTGGGGCACCACTCCGGTAAGTGTACCTCGGTGAGGTTTAAAATCATGGAGGCTACCGCGTAGTGTACCCCCTGGTACAGCACCTGATCCGTCTGCACTAGTACCAGCCCATGCCCTGGTCCCTTGGTGGTGGCGGGGCACCCCTCCCTGTGTGTCCTCGCTGCCTGCGTCGTGGGCAGGTCTTTCGGGGGCGGGGCACAAGCTCAGTGGCATTGACTGGGATCGGGGAGTATGGGACCGCGCACACCTTCAGGCTGGTATCCCACTTCATCCCCTCCCTGGCGTCTTGCCACTGCCGGTGGGAAATGATGGATATGCCTGTGGGGCAGACCTCCGACCCCCACATACAGACATAAATCCCTTGATCCGGTTCCCAGCACACACTTAATCCCCCGTGGGCCCCTGTAATCGTCCGGTGGGTATTGTTCCCCAACCGTTCCCACTCGACTGCGGGGTTTCTCATATCCTTGCTCAGCTTTCTGAGCCACTACCACCTATCCAAAGGAATCTGTCCCTTGCATGCTAAACATACACATTTCCCTACGGTGACGCTAACCCTTGTGGTAATGACCTATACCCTGGGGCACAGGAGGGAGGCCTCCCCGTACGTGAACCTGGTCTGGCTGGAGTACTGAGACGAACCGGACCTCAGCCACCCTGGCCACCTTCCCTCGTGGACATAGACGGCGATCTCCTCCACGTCCCGTTCGCCACTTCCATCGGTTACTATAGGTGCTCTTTCTCCTGAGCATTCATAGATGTGGGATTCCTCCACGTCACCTCGCTTTCCAATGCTCAGTCCTATCAGGGCGAGTAGGATTACGCCCCCCTTCATCCTGAAAATCTTTCTGCAGAAGATACAAGAACATATAGCCAGATCACGAGGAAATTCTCTGGTTTGGGTGAAGCATAGTCGGGTCTCGCGACCTCGACTCAAATACGCACACTCTTAATAGATCACTACTTATTTAAAACTACCCATCACCTTGTTTAACTTACACTAAACACCCAACTTAAAATTACCTAAACTTAAATTACCTAAACTATATACATCCGCCGCCCGTCTCCGGGCGGCCAGCCTAATCCCTGTTAGGGCTGTGGCAAACTGCTCCCGTCGGTGTGGCCACGCTGTCCTGTACATTCGGTCCCTCACAGCCTGTGGCTGCTGGCTGGGGACCTCTGTCTTCGGACCGATCCCTCACTCAAGGGGCGGCCCCTTTTAACGGGGGAGCCGGTGACCATGGTTTCCTTGGCTGGGGCGTCCGTGGGGACCTTCTAGGGACCTTGGCGGGTGGGGTTTTTCTGACTGGTGGGCCTTTAACCCGAGCCGCTGCCCCCTCCGGTGCGGTCTGTGGACTCACCTCTGCCGCTGGCTGGGGATCTTCTTCCTCAGGCTTTACCTCTCCCGAACCTGGGCTAGGGGCAGGTAACTCTTCGCAGCCTGTTGCTGCAGGCTGAGAGTCTCCGCCCCCAGGTCCCAAACCTGGGTCCGGGGCGGGGTCTTCGCCCTCAGGTCCCTCCTCCACTAAACCTGGGTCAGGGGCGGGGTCTTTGCCCTCGGGTCCCTCCTCCTCTAAACCTGGGTCGGGGGCGGGGTCTTTGCCCTCGGGTCCCTCCTCCTCTAAACCTGGATCAGGGGCGGGGTCTTCGCCCTCGGGTCCCTCCTAATCTGGATCCCAGAAGAGTTGGGGGAGTGTCCCAATCGTTGGGCGGGATGGCCCCTCTCCTTAAACAAGCTACAGCGCCTGCCTGTGCAGTCTGTGAACTTGATCCCGCCGCAGGCTGAGGATTTCTGTCCTCAGACCTTACCCAAACTGACTGCTCTCTCTTCTCGGGCCTTACCGGGACGGCCTTACATACGGGATCTTGGGCTTGGACCTGCTTTAGGCCCTGTGTGCCTCCCTTGTCCCGGACTGTGGCTATCGGGCCTGCTCTACAGGGATCCCAGAACTCTCCTTCCCTAGCCCCCTGCTTGGTCACCTCGTTGGTCCTTTGGTTACCTTCCCACGTGGTAGGGAGGGATCCTAAAACTATGGCCAAAAGTTTGGCCATTTCCCCAGCCTGCTCATTCCCTGTGACTCCCATTGGGCTAAATGGGACCTTGTTAGACATGGGTGGATTGGTCGGGTCTTCCGAATGGACCACCGTGCTGGAAGCTCCAGTGTCCACCGAATATCTCCCCTGCACCGTCTCCGCCCGCATCTTAACACAGGGCCTATTCCCCTCATCGTTTTCAAGGGGACACAGGTCGACAGGCTGCACTGGTTCTAGTCAGGGCCATGGGTTGGACGGGGCTGAGGGGGTCAGCACACCTGTAGTGGCTGCTACCCTCCCTTGGCCAGTCAATATGGACCTCATGACGTCCAACAATGACTCAGCCACGGCGGGAGGGATTCCTGCCTCTACTTTTTGGGCTGGGGCTGTGGAGTTCTTTCCCTTGCTGTCTTTCCAAGGGTTCTTACACTCCTTCCTCCAATGACCATCCTTCCCACACCCGTAACAATTGAGCTTTGTGTTGGGGGGTTTTTTCCCTTCCTGATGCCACTCCTTCCTACCCGGTCCGGGTTTTACTTCATGTGCCTTCCCCTTAGGTGGGTGTGCATTGGATCCCCTACCGTTCTTATAGGCAAGAGTTAACTGTCTGATCACCGTAACTTCGGTGGTCAGGGGATTCTTGGGGTCGAACCAGGCTTCCGTCTCGGCCCGGACCTGTGGCAAGCTGTTTGCCACCAGGCAACGGAGCCAGTGGATCTCCGTTCAGGAACGCCCGATTAGGTGCCCCCGGACAGGCACTCCGGTACACCGGCCATAACCTATCCACGAAAGCTTGCGGGGTTTCCCCTGCGAGCTGTACCGTCTTCTCCACACGGGAGAAAGGACTTCCCTCGTTCATCCCCATGGCCTCCAGAACTTCATCCCTGAGCGCCTCATACCCGTCCTGCCCCCTCTTGCACTCGTCAGAGAGGGATTGGAGGAGCTTACTCTCTAAAGAGAACAGCAGCATTTTAGCCCGCTCAGCATCATCGCAATTGTTGATGCTGGCTGCCTGTTCCATCTCCCTGAAATGGACTGAGGGGTCTCCTTTCTCGGTGAGCCTCGGGATATGGCTCACCATAGCCCTAAGCTGTTGGGTGCTATAGGGTAATACGAACTGGTTTTGGAGGGGTCCCTCTTCCTCGCCGAGGGTGGGCCGAACCTCCAATGCCGGGCTGGGCACATCGGTCCTGGTTCTAGCCTCTCCCGCGGGGGTTGTTCCACCTCCGCTTCGACCCCTGACTGCGCCCCCCCCTTGCTGCCAGACCTCGCTAAAACCTGGCGCTACGGGTGGTGGTCGCAGGACCTCCTGTTCCTCAATCGGGTTGCCCTTTTGCACTACCTGTGGTGTTTGAACCATTCTCCCCTCGTTCCCTGTGAAATCTGCCTGGCCTGCATTCGGGCTTATAAGGCACACCATGCCCTTTGCTTTCCTTAGGGCCAGGCTCAGACTTTCTATCTGTTCCTTGCAGGGGCCATGATCTGCATCTTCAAACCCCTGTTCGCTCGCTAACTTGTAAGCTGCCTTTACTTTCTCCTCCTGCTCCCTTACTTGTCTCGCTAGGCGGGCATTCTTTTCCCGTAACCTCAACTCGTTACCCTTGGCTTCGGTGACTTGGCACTGTAGGTATTCCAACCTGGCCTTATGTTCTCCCATTGTACCCTTTCCTGATTCAGGGCCTGCAATGCTACCAGTAACTTCTCCCCTGCTAGAGCCTTGTACTGGATTCCAGGGCTGACTCTTTTATCTCGGCTGCCTGTGCTGCAACAAGCCTGTCCAAAAGCTGGACCTGCGTTTTAAAGCACATCAGCCAGACTGCCTTCTCTAGGGATTTCTTGTGCTCCTTTCCTTCTGTCCACTTAGCTGCGGCATCTACCGGACGGCAAGCCTTTAACAGAGTGGTGATTCACTTCTTTGTGATATTCACCATACTAATCAGAAATCCTTTCCTCCATTATGTTTTGCTCCTCCGAACCATTGTCTACTGTGTCGCACCCCTGTTTCCGGTGACCTGCCGCGGTCGCCATTTCTGTAGGGGGTTTGGTGTGTGGCGTGTGCCCAGTCAGCTCTGCCCCTGACTGTCTGAGTGGTTCGAATCGCTCCACACCCCCTGGGTTCTAGACACTGGACTTAGGTACAGGCGGCGATACAGAAAAACGAGTAGACAAGTGGTTCGGTGCAAGTAAACCGTAATTTTTATTAACGACAGAATAAAACACAATACTGAGAATTACTAAGCTGATTACAGGCATATAAAATAATACACTTATTTGGGAATGGGGAACACATGGCACATCGAGGGAAACAAATACATTAAAATCCCCTTATCCTTATCCCACCCCTATACCTAGCTAGATTAAGCTATGAGTGGCCAGGGATTTATGCTCACCAATTCGAAACCTGTTGACTTTTAGCGGTTGTGACTTTGGGGTACGTTCTTTCTGTCCTTTGGGGTGTCTCGTCGCCACGTGGTCACAGGGTGCGGCGGTGGAGTTGTTTATGCGAATCACCCTCCTTTTCCTCAGCTAATGTCGAGTCGCGTCTTCTTCGTCTTCTTCCTCGGGTGGTTTAGTCGCTGACGAGTTTTTTAAATGGTTGGGGCTCGGTTGGCGGTTTATATTGT
Source organism: Somniosus microcephalus (assembly GCF_052327205.1). NCBI lineage: Eukaryota > Metazoa > Chordata > Chondrichthyes > Squaliformes > Somniosidae > Somniosus > Somniosus microcephalus. The sequence goes on along the minus strand of NC_140996.1, from coordinate 71,807,990 downwards.
TAAACTGATTTTACTACCCATTCTTTGAACACCAGTTTATTCGTCATGGACGCTGCTATTCATGCTTGAAACGCCGGTTTATTCGTCAAACGCCAGCTTATAACTAGGCGTTTGGCCCCCAATGCGTCTTTCCGCCGCCCTTCTCTGCCTTTATCGGTTTACTGTATTCTTCGTCTTGTCTCGTCTCGTCTGCCCGTTTGTGGCCTGTGTGTCCTGTGTGTTTTTGAACTCTGGTCTCGTTCTCCTCCCGCGTTGGGCCCTCGGTGTAGTAATGGGCGTCCTTGGTGTTGAGCGGCGCGGGGAGCGAGAAGAGAGCCCGCCACGAGGCCAGGGCACGAGAACGAGAGGCAGCAGGCCAAAGGCCAAGCAATAAGAGGCAAGAGAGAGCGATCACTACTGATGGGCCTACAATTATACCCGATTCTACATTCCTTATCTGCGCGCCAAATCAGGTCAGTCCTTTGTCTAACTTTTGGCGGGCTCATTTAAAATGATTACAGCCATTTACTTTAACGACTTCTGGAGTGGTTGTCTCCGTGTTTAATGGCTTCGATGTCCTGGCTGTTTGTCATTTATGAAACTTAATTGTCCTCATCCAGGCTTGATGGCTACTGTGAGCTGTTACCGATTAAATATGCAGAAACCTAATGGCTTCGATTTAGGCCCATTCTAACCTGATCTGTTTCATGGTGAATGAATGCATATTCTGTGTTTGCTTTAGCTGTCTGACTCCACAAAGTCTCTTCGCAGATTCATGCATTTTAGGTTTCGTTTCAGGCTTTGAAAAAGTGCCTGCCTTTTCTGCAGGGCCTTGCTTTTAAAATCCTGTGCTTTTGGTCACGAGGTTGCAGAAACCATTTTGGGTACCCGTTTTACCAACTCGTCCATACAGGGTCCCTTTATCCATAACTTTTGGGGAATGTGGGAATTTTGAGAACCCTACAACATAAAATAGTGGGAAGCATGGCTGCGATTTCCCGATATTCACTCCCAGCGGGTGATGCTCTGCAGCAAGAGTTGGCATTCAGAATAATAATCCTTTTAGTATTTCATCCTACCCTGAATTCAAATGTACTATGAAAAATTAAGCCACAGCTTTCCCAGCTTCTACCCTCATTTCATTCAGTACATGAGTGCTTCCTGTCTTGTCTTGGGCTCTTAACGAATATTCAAGCAGTGCAGCTTTTTAGTGGCCGGTTCATTACCAAGTTCCATTGGCCTGTTGAGTAATTCTCCCACTGCGCCAATACTGGGAACTGCATGAGTGTTGTGAAAACTATTCATTTTCAAAATGTCTGCTCTTTGTTTCCTCTCATGCTGTTTCATCTCTTGCGTCTGAAAGATCACTATTGTTCTATAATTTTTTTTGTCAACTCCAAACATGTGCAAGGACCAATGTTCCTGGGTTCCCTCTGCCCGCGCATGTCAAAAACGCAGCCCACCCGTAACATGCTGTACCTGTCCAGCCCTGGGAGCGCCCCTACTTCCATGTGCCGACCCTTCACCTGCCATCCCCCGCCCCCCTCCACCGCCATGATGCGACCCACCCGTGATGAGCACAAATTCACTGAGGAAAAAGTCCAAAAAGATTATGCTCTCTAAAATGCCTCTTTGACCTTCTTAACATTGACATACATTACAAATTCCATTAGTCAACCCTGACCACGTAGATACCAAGAATGTCACTTCAACTGTCCCAATTAACACAGGAGAGTTGATATTCCATTGAGTATTTGATCATCCCTGTCTACACTTGTCCTCTCTAAACTTCAGATCTATTCTTACCCAGAGACAGGGGGTGAACTTGATTTTGGGTGGTAGTAAAAAATGGGTGATAGCGAATTGGCAGCTAGTTTTACATTCCGCCCAATTTTCTTTTCCTTCTTTGAAGGAAAGGGGGATAATTTATTACGGGAACAGGGTGGGACCACAGGATTAGGACTACTCGTCTTGTGGAGGATAAACATCAGCACAGTGTTGGAATTTCTATGTAGAGTGACTATCCTCGTAAGTTATATGTTGCAATTGCTTATTGTCTTCAATGCTTTAAAGAATTTGCTTAGAAAAAAAAATGTTTTTTTCAGATATATCATCAGTTATTGTTAAACCTCAGAAGACTGAACAAGGCAGCTTACATCTGGTTTGTGATGCAGTTGCTAACCCGCCCGCTACTAAATACATCTGGACAAAGTAAGAATATTTCTGTTTTATGGACGAGATGCCACGATGAGCTTGCTTGCTAGTTTAAAGCGCTTCAAGCACAGAGCTTCACATTCACCTGAAGGTTAATGTGACCAATTCCTGGCCTGCACGATTTTCCATCCATTAAAATTAATAACCAGTAACTTGTGCAGATCCTGAATTGGGAGCACTGACCTCTACACCCAAATTCCTGATCTGAGTTCTCGCTGGGCGAAACTCTGCGCCAGGAGAGCTAAATTGTAAAATTTATCCCGCTGTCTCTTTCCCTTTGGGAGCAGAACTCAAATTCAGCTGTAGTGTAAGTTCTCTACTCTCTGCTGACTGTAGAGTTTGGTCAGTCTCAGCCTTGTTTCTAATGGATGTGGGTTCAAAGCACAAAGCAGCCCATAATTCTACAGTTGGTAATCGCAGAGATGATAAATATGGCTGGCAGGCAAAGTGGAAAAATTCACACTGATCCAGTAATGAATATTTCTCTGAGGTTAGGTTTAAGGCACATTGGTGAGAACGAGTACAGGGGAGGAGAAATATTTGTTTGCCAGTAAAGTTGCTGGTGTCCTTGGCAACTGGAGTTAACGGCTGCTGAAAATGGACGCACGCTAATTGGGAATAATTCGTCTGGGGTGGCAGGAGATTGTTGGTGCAGTGCTTCCCTTCCATGCAACGCCGTCCTGATGGTATTGCTGGAGGCATCCGAGATGAAGTTCTTGTCCAGGTCCGGCGTTAGAGCTTCCACAGCCTCTGGAAGCGAGGCTGTGTAGCTCGCAAGGAATTGTGGGCGATGCAGAGGTCTGAAAATTAAAGGGGCCATGCACACTGAAGCAATACAAATTAAAATGAAGTGAGACAATGCAGTTTTCAGCCCTTTCTGCCTTTTAAAAAATGTCCCAAATGTGAATTGCTGAATTCCCTTCCTAACCTCAAAAAATTGGAAAAATGTCTCAGCGCCAACACAAATGGCTCAAAAAGCCAGGGAAGGGGTACCCAGGGTCTCTCACACAGGACTCCAGCTTTGTGCAGGGGATCAACATTGCAACACTAGCCCTCTACCCATAGGGTCCAGGAGGCCTTCCAGAAAGAACGATTTGAGAGTATCCTCATACGTTATCCTCCTTTATTCATTTGACACTCCCAGCCACCAACTCCTCAAGGTCAACCAGCAAGGCCATTTGCAGTGTCCCCCACTGAATGTCAGCAGCCTTCCACCAGCCATGCTGCAGCCACATTGCGTGACATCAATAGGATAGGCAAAGGCACACACAAGACAGTCACTAAGAGAATGCATATGGGTGATGAGTTGATTTCTTGATGTCCTATTGGATGGATAGATGTATATAGGTGGATTGGAAAGTTTGCATTGTGGTGGCTTTTATTTCAGCATCGTGGCCAAGAGTACATTGTGATGGTCAATAACAGATGGAAGGTAAGCTGGGACTAATGTTGAAAGGGGAGGTTACGGTCACTGGGACCGGAAGCGGCTGATTCCATCCCGGATATCCTGGTCACAAAGGGACTCTTTGGGTTGCATCCTTCCTTCTGATTCCTCTTCTTTGGCTTCCTCCTCTTCTGCTTCTTCCTCTTCCCTCTACAAGTGGACGCTGTAAATGTAAACTGACAGCATAAAATGCTGGAAATACTCAGCTGGTCAGGCAGCATCACAACCTGAGACGTGAACTCTGGTTTTTCTCTCCACGGATGTTGCGTGACCTGCTGAGCATTCGCAGCATGTTCTGTCTTCTCAAAGGCCGTCATTTACCATCCGAGCCCTTGCAAGTGTCCAGCAGCACTCCTTACACACTTTAAAAAAAACTTTTCACATCTATTGCAGCAAGCCATCATTTCAGTAAAATCAAAAGAACTTAGTCCAAAACCTTAAATTCAAACTTACATGAATAATGTGTGTGTCCCTTTAAGAGGTCCAGACATCGCCGCTGTCAGCCTGTTTGCACGCCAGGTGACCCAGCACTGAATTCAGTGTTAGGGTTGATGTTCGCGCTCGTGAAGTAAAGTTGGCGTTGCACGCCAATTTATGTCAATGCTGCCATTTTGTTGGGGATGGCACTACCAGTTACTGGAAGCGCAAAGGTAGGGACGAAAACGACGGCTGCCGCAGGAACCGCCAGCAGCTGGCGAAAGAGCGGTGGCCGTTGTTTTAGTGCCATTTAATGGCGCTACGGAGTGCTGCTAAGGCCACGAATTTCTAGCCCATTGAGTTTTAATCTGCATCTGATGTGTGCTTCCCTGATCTGAGTGCCTGATGTTGGGCACCCAGAAAATATTCCATTCCTGAGTGCTAACCTTTCTTGCCTTGATCAGCACAAAATATTTAAAACATTTACAAAAATAAATAAGGAACTTTTGAGAACTAGATGGTGCAGTGGGTTAGATATTGGCCTTTCATCTCTAGGACCTGACTTAAAATCCATCCCATTCTGATGGGATGAGAGTCTCCTCTGTCTGCTCGCTATAAGGTTTCTGTGTGATATGAGTTCAGGCAGTCTCAGTCCAGTTCTGGTGCTCAATGTTCTATAGCACAAAATTTCCCTAATTCAGCACTAATTGGGAATGCTACTCCAGCGAGGCCACAGTTTGGCAAGTGTGAGGAATGGAAAATAATGTCACACTGGTGGGGACTCCTGAGGTTGGGATTTTGCCACATTGTTGGGACAAACTAGACGGAGGTTTACTCTACATCTGACTGCGCAACACTTGATATGGGCATGTTTGGTGCTGACACTGGGTGCATGAAATGAAAGAGTTCCATTCCCCAAAACTATCTTCCCTCATCTGGATGAGGTACCATACCTCATACTGTGATGCTAGATTCAGTACAGCACGTCAAGTTCAAGAGCATTTCTGAGCTCACTGGAACTAAAATGTGCCAAACACAAAAGCAATTCACCACGTTTCTTAGAACATCAACCAACTGACTACGACAACTTGTATTTATATAGCACCTTTAACGTAAAACATCCCAAGGCGCTTCACAGGAGCATTATCAAACAAATTTTGACACCGAGCCACATAAGGAGATATATGGGCAGATGACCAAAAGCTTGGTCAAAGAGGTAGATTTTAAGGAGTGTTTTAAGGAGGAGAGAGAGGTAGAGCGGCGGAGAGGTTTAGGGAGGCATGGCAACTAATGGTGACGTGATTAAAATCAGGGATGCTCATGAGGCCAGTATTAGGGGAGCGCTGATATCTTGGAGGGTGTGGGCTGGAGGAGATTACAGAGATAGGGAGAGGCCATGGAGGGATTTGAAAACAAGGATGAGAATTTTCAAATCGAGGCGTTGCTTAACCGGGAGCCAATGTAGGTCAGTGAGCGCAGGCGTGATGGGCGAACGGGACTTGGTGTGAGTTAGGACATGAGCAGCAGCATTTTGGATGACCTCAAGTTTACGGAGGGCAGAAAATGGGATGCCGGCCAGGACTGCGTTGGAGTAGTCAAGTCTAGACGTAACAAAGGCATGGATGAGTGTTTCAGCAGCAGATGAGCTGAGGCAGGGGCAGAGTCGGACGATGTTCTGGAGGTGGAGATAGGCAGATATGCAATCGGAAGCTCATTTCGGGGTGAAATATGGTACCATGGTTGTGAACAGTCTGGGTCAGCCTCAGACAGTTGCCAGGGAGAGGGATAGAAACATAGAAGATAGGAGCAGGAGTAGGCCAGTCGGCCCCTCGAGCCTGTTCCGCCATTTAATGAGATCATGGCTGATCCTCCAAATTCAGTACCCTGTGCCTGCTTTCTCCCCATATCCCTTGAGCCCTTTACCCTTAAGAAATATATTTAATAAGTTGGCCTCAACTGCCTTCTGTGGTAGAGAATTCCACAGGTTCACCACTCTCTGGGTGAAGAAATTCCTCCTCATCTCAGTCCTAAATGGCTTACCCCTTATCCTTAGACTGTGAACCCTGGTTCTGGACTCCCCCGCCATGGGGAACATCCTTCCTGCATCTAGTCTGTCTAGTCCTGTTAGAATTTTATAAGTTTCAATGAGATCCCCTCTCATTCTTCTCAACTCCAGCGAATATAAGCCTAATCGACTCAATCTCTCTTCATACGTCATTCCTGCCATCCCAGGGATCAGTCTGGTGAATCTTTGCTGCACTCCCTTCATGGCAAGAACATCCTTCCTCAGATAAGGCGACCAAAACTGCACACAATACTCAAGGTGTGGTCTCACCAAGGCCCTATACAACTGCAGCAAGACATCCTTGCTCCTGTACTCAAATCCTCTTGCTATGAAGGCCAACATACTATTTGCCTTCTTAACCGCCTGCTGCACCTGCATGCTTACCTTTAGCAACTGGTGCACAAGGACACCCAGGTCTCGTTGCACTTCCCCTTTTCCCAATCGATTGCCGATCAGATAATAATCTGTCTTCCTGTTTTTGCCATCAAAGTGGATGACCTCGCATTTAGCCAGATTATACTGCATCTGCCATGCACCTGCCCAATCACCCAACCTGTCCAAATCATACTGGAGTTTCTCTGCATCCTCCTCACAGCACACACGCCCACCCAGCTTTGTATCATCTCCAAACATGTAGATATTACTTCTAGTTCCCTCATCTAGATCATTAATATATATTGTGAATAGCTGGGGTCCTAGCACCGATCCCTGCGGTACCCCACTAGTCACTGCCTGCCACTCGGAAAAAGGCACGTTTATTCCAACTCTTTGCTTCCTGTCTGCCAACCAGTTCTCTATCCAAGTCAGTACCTTACTCCCAATCCCATGTACTTTAACTTTGCACGCCAATCTCTTATGCGGGCCCTTATTGAAACCCTTCTGAAAGTCCAAATACACCACATCCACTGGTTCTCCCTTATCTATTCTACCAGTTACATCCTCAAAAAATTCCAGTAGATTAGTCCAGCATGATTTACCTTTTGTAAATCCATGTTGACTTTGTCTGATCCTGTCACTGTTTTCCAAGTGCTCTGCTATTACATCTTTTATAATGGACTCTAGCATTTTCCCCACTACCGATGTCAGGCTTACCGGTCTATAATTCCCCGTTTTCTCTCTACCATCCTTTTTTAAATAGTGGGATTACACTAGCTATCCTCCAATCCATGGGAACTATTCCAGAGTCTATAGAATTTTGGAAGATGACCAGCAATGCATCTATTATTTCTAGGGCCACTTCCTTAAGTACCCTAGGATGTTGATTATCAGGCCCTGGGGATTTATTGGCCTTCAATGTCATCAATTTCCCTAACACCATTTCCCTACAAATACTGATTTCATTCAATTCCTCCCTCTCATTAGACCCTATGTTCTCCGAAATCTCTGGAAGGTTATTTGTGTCCTCCTTTGTGAAGACAGAACCAAAGTATATATTGGTCAGCCATTTCTTTGTTCCCCATTATAAATTCCCTTGGAGTCGGTGGCTAGGGAATGGAGTTTATGGCGGGGACCGAAGACAATGGCTTCAATCTTCCAATATTTAGTTGGAGGAAATTTCTGCTCATCCAGTACTGGATGTCGTACAAGCAGTCTGACAATTTAGAGACTGTGGAAGGGTCGAGCGAGGTGGTGGTGAGGTAGAGCTCGGTATCGTCATTTGGAAACTGACACTATGTTTTCGGATGATGTTGCCGAGGAGCAACATGTAGGTGAGAAATAGGAGGGGGCCAAGGATAGGTCCTTGGGGGACACCGGAGGTAATGGTGCAGGAGTGGGAAGAGAAACCATCGCAGGTGATTCTCTGGCTACGATTAGATAGATAAGAATGGAACCAGGCGAGTGCAGTCCTTCCCAGCTGGACGACGGTGGAGAGGCATTGGAGGAGGATGGTGTGGTCAACCATGTCAAAGGCTGCAGACAGGTCGAGAAGGACGAGGAGGGCTAGTTTACCTTTGTCACAGTCACAAAGGATGTCATTTGTGACTTTGATGAGAGCTGTTTCGGTACTGTGGCAGGGGCAGAAACCTGATTGGAGGGATTCAAGCATGGAGCTCTGGGAAAGATGGGCACAGAATTGGGAGGCGACAACACGTTCAAAGGGGACTAGGGCATCAAAGGTGGAGGTAAGGGTGGGATTGAACAGATCAGGAGCTGCAGAAATGTCATGGCGAATGGAGGGCTAAAGGCTAAACAGTTGAGATTTTGAAAGTGCAATTGTAAGTCAGTTGGGAGAAAGTGTTTTCCAGGGGCGGACACAGAAAGAAGTAGGGTTGGGAGGGGGATGTGGGTGGAGAGCGATACAATGAAATGATCAGAGATGGCCTTATCTGTGATTGACACGATGGGAGTAGTGAGGCCACGTGAGATGGCAAGGTCAAGGGGGTGGCTGTGAATATGGGATGGGGAGTTTACATGGAGGGAGAGATTAAGGGAGGATAGAAGGGCAGTGAACTCAGAGGAGAGAGAGTCATAGAGTCATAACGGCACAGAAGGAGGCCATTCGGCCCATCGAGTCCGTGCCGGCTCACTGTAGAACAATCCAGTCAGTCCCATTCCCCCGCTCTATCCCCATAGCCCTGCAAGTTTATTTCCCTCAAGTGCCTATCCAGTCTCCCCTTGAAAACATTGAGTGTCTCCGCTTCCACCACTTCCATCGGCACCGAATTCCAGGTCATCACCACTCGCTGTGTAAAAAAAGTTTTTCCTCACGTCCTTTGCCCAAAACCTCTGTGTCCCCTAGTCCTTGTATCATCAGTTAGTGGGAACAGCCTTTGCCTGTCTAGCCTATCCAAACCCCTCATAATCTTGTACACCTCTATCAAATTGTCCCTCAATCTCCTTTGCTCAAATGAAAACAAATCCAGCTTCTCCAACCTGTCTTGTAGCTAAGATCCCCCATCCCCGGAACCATTCTGGTAAATCTCCTCTGCATCCTCTCAAGTGCCTTCACATCCTTCCTAAAGTGTGGTGACCAGAACTGGACGCAATACTCCAGTTGTGGCCTAACCAGCGCTTTTATAAAGGTTCAGCATAACTTCTCTACTTTTGTACTCAATACCTTCATTTTATGAAGCCCAAAACCCCATATGCTTTGTTAACCACTCTCTCGGTATGTCCCGCCACCTTCAGGGACCTATGCACAATTAACTCCCAGGTCCCTCTGTCCCTGCACACTCTTTAAAACTGTGCCATTAAGTGTATATTGCCTCTCCCTGTTCCTTCTGCCAAAATGCATCATCTCACACTTCTGTATTAAATTCCATCTGCCACTTGTCTGCCCATTCTGCTAGCCTTTCTATGTCCTGTTGAAGTCGATTGAGCATGATGAATTGAGATGGAGGTTGTAATCACCGAGGATGAGAAGTCGCTTGGTGCAGAGGTTGAAGGAGGAAAGCAGTAAAGGTATCTTGGTGAGAAAATGTTTATGGTACTTGGATGGCAGATAAAGAACGAGGATTTTAATTGAGAGGTGAGAGGGGTGGATCAAGGTGAGATGATCAAAGGAGGAGAAAATGCCGGAGGAGCAGGGGACAGACCAAGGTGTGATTT